>NC_036852.1:5998518-6020202 GCF_002910315.2 Salvelinus sp. IW2-2015
AGCGATGAGCATAAGGTCAAAAAACGACAATGCCACATTTAACGAAGAAAGTTTCCGTGCACTATCCAAAAGAAAGAGGCGAAAGACAGAGAGAGACAAGAGAAGGATATACATCGAGAGAGAGAAAGAGAGAAGAGAGAGAGAGAGAGAGAGAGAGAGACGAGAGGTGTAGAATGAGACCCGAGAGAGAAGAGAGAGAGAGAGAGAGAGAGAGGACGAGAAGAACAGAGGAGAGACGATGAGAGAGAGCAAAAAAAACGATCCAAGCCCGAAACAGAACACACCAAACCCACTTCAAAAATTCTGCTCTTTCTAATTCACATGCAGCCCAAGAATAGTGTCTTGTGTCACCATCCTTCCCACTGTACTATGAAGTTGAAAGAGAGAAACGGTGGTAAAATGGCCATATTTTCCTTGATGTTATGTGGAGAAGATTTGCAACATGGCTCAGTCCCATCATCTCGTGTATAACATAACAATGATTCACCATTGTGATGTGCCTGCACCCCAAAACCTACCGCTGAGCTCTTTGGCTTCGGCCAGCCTGCCAAGCTTCCACTCATTATGACGCTTAAATGACAGCCATAAAAAGAAAAGCCTATTTTGTAGCTTCAGGCAAGCAGAAGCTTGTGCTACAGCCCCGGGAGGTATTACATAATAAAAACAAAACGGTTGTTAAGACATAGAAATTAGAGGACGGCTTGTGTGTGTTGTGTGTGTGTGTGTGTGTCGTGTGTGTGTGTGTGTTGTTGTGGTGCCATTGTGTGTGTTGTGTGTGTGCACCACATGTGTGTGTGTGTGTGGTGTGTGTGTGACGATGTGTGTGTGTGTGGTGTGTGTGTGTGTGTGTTCTGCGACTGATATGAACGGACATTCAACCAATCAAGTCCGATGATAAGAGATGCTCATGGCCCACACACACACACACCGGACACACACCGCCCCCGTGCTAACTTTTTCTGGTTTAAATATGAGTAAATATTTTCATAAAAAGAGGCGAAACAACCCCGTTCGCACATCTTTGTATGCTTTATGCTATTTGTTGCAGGTGTAATGCATGAACTAACCCCCAGCCCTTGGGGCTGTAGAGACTACCAAGCCCGTACTTCCATGTTGCTACCCTTGATGAATAAGTAATTACTAAAGCAAAGCAGTAATAAAGAACTTATACTATCAAGAGCATTTTGATACAATATTTCAAGAGCGAGTGTGTGGCAGGTCAATTTCTTCTTTTTGCTGTTCTTTTTGGTCGTAATTGAAAGACTCAGCGGCGTGTTCCATAAATGAGGTTGGAGTCTTGGCCAGGCTGGCCCGAGGCCAAAGAAGCTGCCAGCCTAGGATAGTGTGTCCGCTGGTTGGCGTGGTGTGCGTCTGCCAGACAGAGAGCTCATAGGCATTCCCCAAGAATGTAGAATCTAGGGCTTGATGGAGTTGGCCTAAGGTGTCTTTTGATGGTGAATGGCTGCACTTCTGTGATATTAGCGTCAAACAGATAGAGTGTTTGGGCAGGGCGAGGCTGAGCCCATTGTGCAAGTCTTCTCATACCAAATCCAAAAAGAAAATCTATGCCCTTACCCGTTCCTCTTTCCACTATGGTACTGTGTAAACAGTTGGTTAGTTCAGCGAATAGTCCAGCAGGGTGTCCCATCCACACCGTGTGTGTGTGTTTGCGGTATGACGACATTCAACCCAATCAAGTCTCGATGAAAGAGATGCTCATGGCCCGGTCTTTTGGTTTGAAAATTCAAAAGGCACTCGCACATCTGAGCTGATCTTTGTTGCAGGTGCATGACAACGGCCTTGAGGATCGATATGTAGAGATTATTAAAGAGCAGTGATACTATCAAGAGCAGTGATACTATCAAGAGCAGTGTGCAGGTTTCTTCTTTTTTTCCTGTTCTTTTGGTTTGAAATGACTCAGGGCTGTGTGTGCGTGGGCGTGTGTGGCAGACAGACTTACGGGGTAGAATCTAGGCTGATGGAGTTGGCCTGGGTTGAGGAGGCTGACTTGTGATTGGTAAACGTTTGGCAGGGCGAGGCATGGTCGTGGTAGTTCACATGGTCCAGCAGGTGTCCCACGGAGGACGGCCGCAGGCGCTCTTGTGCAAACTTGGAGTTCCTGCTGAGACAAGAGGAGAGGAGGAGGGAGATGTAAGGTACCCGAGTGTACTGTCACCCAAGGTTATTTAGAGTTACTAGACATCGCTCCTCCTCCTTAACTGTTGATTTGCCCGAATTTCCTTCCCCATCCGTCTCCCCGAAGTGTGCACTTGTTCAGTCCCGCTCATTGATTCGAAACTAAGGAATGTACTGTTTGCTTACATTACGGGTTAGGGCTACTCACTGGTTGGGGGTGCCTGGTGGGGAGCGTGTGGGCAGGCTCTGGGTCTCCAGGCGGTCGTCAGACAGAGAGGCCCTGGAGTTCCGGCTGACTGACTCCCAGTCCATCCCTCCATCCATCAGCCGCCGCACCAATGGCTTACTGGGAGACCTGATGGGTTGATGATATGGAGGTCATTGTTATTGTTAGATTGGATTGCAGCAGGTAAAAAGTTKATCAGATTTCAATTTAGCAGGATGAAAACGGTTTACAACTCATTAGACTTTTGCTCCTTATTCAGTGTAAGATTCCTCCGTCCCCGTCTCTTCATGTTCTCACATTTCTGACGTCATTCTCTTAYTATCAGTAAGCAATAGTGTCACTTCATTTGGGCTTCAGAAAGTGTCTTACCTGGCGAACACCCTGTCCTTGATGCCCTTCTCCTTGCCGTACTGGACAGACTGCACCTCTGTCCTACCACTGCATATAACACAGAAACATGATCTTTTTAACATTTAACGGAACACATTCGTACACCAACCTCTGCCCTCACACTTTCATATCCTGGAGTAAGATGGGACCAAACCAGTGTTGCACTACCTACCACTTAGACATTTTAATGTGTGTAGTMAGCCAGCAGGAAGTATTAATAGGGACACGCCCCAGTGTGTGAAACCACAGCTCTCTGTACTCTGTCACACTATTTGTCAGTCACTCATACGGCGTGACAAGGCATTGGCAAAGCTGAGAGGACTGGTGCTTTGGGTCTCTACTGGCAGTTGTAGGAGGCACAGTAAACATATTCCTGTGTTATGCAAACCAGCCCACACGATTTCTGTGATACGCGGCACAATGGGTCAAATGGCACCGTCGTGATTGGTACAAAAATGTAAATATGCTTCAGCAAAACGATGATGGTGTTATCCTGAGGGCAACACYAATTAGGAAGGACTGGATCTGAACGGAGTGAGTCAGGAGAAATTGAAAGGATTAGGTAATGTGTAGCCTGCACTCTTAGAAAAAAAGGTGCTATCTAGAAGCAAAATGGGTTCTTCYGCTGTCCCCATAGGATAACCCTTTGAAGAACCCCTTTWGGTTCCAGGTAGAACCTTTTGGGGTTTCATGTAGAACCCTTTCCCCAGAGGGTTCTACATGGAACCAAAAAGTGTTCTACCTGGAACCAAACAGGGTTCTCCTATGGGGACAACCGCAGAACCCTTTTTTCTAAGAGAGTAATGTTTTCTCTGGTGAGGTTTAGACACCTTTAGACAGCAGCTATACAGTTACACACACTATCATTGACAAGACTCATGTAAACATTMACAAACAAACATAATCTTAGCGGGAAAAGCTGGTTCTGCCTGCTGGGATCCCAACTTGATCACTGACTCTCTTTCAAAACACATTTMAATATGCAACCTCAGCACCAAGGACCAAATCGGCTAAAGGCTAACGTCACCAGAGACTATGCACTTCCAAATGGCACCATATTCCTATAGTGTAACATCGTTTGACGCGGCTAGTCTAAAGTAAGGCGGCACATAGAGAATAGGGTGCCATTTGGGACACAGTCCACACATTCCCCAGTGCACACCTCACCAGTAGCAGGTACTTGAGGCCAGTTGGGGAAAGGACTGTGCAAAGAAGTTCCTTCTGTGGTGGGTAAGGTCGGTCCAGTCTGAAGAAGGTGTGGGTGCTCTACACAGGCTTCACAGGTCTCTTACAGGCTCGGTAGTATCACCATGTCTAAGGCTAAGTAGCGCTCAACGGCTCCATTTTGGAGAGGGAGGGGAGGGAGGGGAGCGAGAGAAGGACGAGAGACGGAGTAGGGCAATGAGAGAGAGGGAGAGGGAGAGAGTGGGTGAGAGAGAGAACGCGAGAGAGGTCAAGAGAGAGCAGAGGGCGAGTGAGAGAGCGGGAGAGAGAGGGCGAGAGAGACAAAGAATGAGGGGAGCAGATGTATGCGTGAGAGACGGAGAGAATGAGAGAGCGAGAGAGAAGAGAGAGAGAGAGATGAGAGAGAGAGGAGAGGATTTAGTGGTGGGCTCAGCACTTCTTGGTCGTACAGTACAGCATGAAGCATGGTACAGTAGGTGTGTGTGATTATCACACATGATCAGCATGATCACTAGGCACTTTAATAATGCCACTAAGAATGTTTACATATATTGCATTGCTCATCTCATATGTATATACTGTATACTGTATCCTTCACTATCTATTCTTTACTATCTATTGCATCTTAGCCACTCTGTCACTGCTCATCCATATATTTTATACTTATATATTCTCATCCCATTCCTTTGCTAGATTGTGTGTATTAGGTTTTGTTGTGGAATTTGTTAGATATTAGGTTTTGTTGTGGAATTGTTAGATATTAGGTTTTGTTGTGGAATTGTTAGATATTACCTGTTAGATACGGCTGCACTGTCGGATCTAGAAGCTACACTCGCAATAACATCTGCTAACCATGTGTATGTGACCAATAGAATGTGATTGGATTATCACACATGATCAACTGATGTCACACAGATCTAGCTAAAAGAACACGGATACAGAGGAAGAAATCCCCCTTCGACTTGCATAGCTGGCCATGAGATAGCTTCTTCTGGGCCAGACACTATGGTGTGCTTTGTAGGACTGCTCTACTCGGATACATTAATTATCGCGCATGACATCACTTCATCTCGATATCAAGTACTGTACAACTGCTTTCAAAGGTCTCCTTGGCTTGCATTATTCAACCAGGTGTTTTTGTGTGTCTCCCACTACTAGACGCCCTAGTTGGGATCAAATCATTTTAGATTTAGTTTCATATGACCAGCCTAGCACACACACAACGTGCATTATGTATATTATGTATATTATGTGTTATTCATAATGACGAGAGAGAATTTGAGCTCGCACAAGAGTAGGGATGTAAATCCCAGTTGAAACCAGGACATACTTACCAATTCTCTTCTGAGTTGAATAAAAAACTGTCGACATTTAAACGAGATCTTTACAATCTGTAGCCTGAAAGAAAGAAATAGAAGCTTTTGTCACCCATAGGAAGGAATCTCTCCTTTATTTCCTACATAACAGCGAACTTCTCCAGCGTTCTGAAGCCACTGGATAAGCTTAGAGAATACATACTCCCCATGTTATCATCCATAAGAATCCCCTCCATTCTTTAATCAGAAACAAATCATTTTCAGGTGTTCTATAGTTCCATTGTGCCTGCTGGCCTATTTCCCTGGTTCCTTAAAGCATGACTCAGAGAGAGAATCTAAATATAGACCGCACTGTTTCCCAACCTGACACAGTTACGCTATTACTCATTTCTACAGAAGTCTCTTTTCATGAAGATAAACTCTCACTGTGCTGTACCATCAAAGGGAGTAGGGCAAGATCAAACAGCGGGGAGGGGGCTCATGTTGTCACTTTACAGTAGAGCTAGAGTAAGTTATGGTTGAATCTGGGCCATGAAAAGAAGTAGAGCATCGTAAATGCTATTGATTCATAACCACTTTCATGCTATGTTTGCTACTACTGTTTGTTACTTAAGCAGTAAGGCCTGAAGAGGTGTGGTATATGGCCAATATACAATATTCTTAGACACGATGCAACGTGGAGTGCCTGAAAACAGCCCTTGGCTGTGGTATATTGGCCATATATCACAAACCCCRGAGGTGCCTTATTGCTATTATAAACTGGTTACCAATGTAATTAGAACAGTAAAAATAAATGTTTTGTCATACCCGTGGTATACGGTCTGATATACAGTACCGCAGTTGTCAAGCCAATCAGCATTCAGGGCTCGAACCACCCAGTTTATAATACTCTTTAGGTTCTGTGTGTCCCATCCAACGGCTCCCCTATATGGAGAATGTGGCTGAATGTGGAAACACACTCAATTGATTTGACTCACCATGGAAAGCAGTTGATTCGTACCCTGTTCTTATAGACGACAATCCCAGTTGACATCACTCCGATTAAAATCTCCGTGTTGCTTTGATCCTGTAACGGAGGAGGGAAAAAAGGACAGGGAGGATTGTAAGGTGCCCAGACTTCCTGTGGATGGGTTCTACTTAACAGAAACCCTATAGTTGGGCAATGGAGGAGGGCGCTAACCGGCACACTGTCTAATGAAACCACGTCGAAGAAGGTTGATTGGGGAGCATAGTATGCATGCWTCACTCCATTTCACAKCTGAACACTTACCCTCGCATAGTGCAATTCGACTCCATAGAGCTCTAGCGTCCGTGCTGTGTTTAGATAATTGAACTCTGACTGGGCAGGAGGCAGTCCCCTGAAAGGAAAAAGAGTGAGAGTGCGAGATAGGGAGAGAGAGCGACTTTAGTTGGCTCCACACAGGCCATTCAGAGACCCGAGAGTAGGCCACCCCACCATCTACGTGAGAGGCTAAACAATGACAGCCCTTGTTCTGACCTGGGCACAAAGTCTGAGCCGCCTCAACCTCAGCTGCTGTGAACGAGCAGAGTCCATCCCTGTTTAATCTACAAGTTATTTGATATTTTCTGTGCATTTCCCYTTTTACACCAATGTATCCACACACTCACACAATATCAGTTGAGAGATTGCTTCTTACTTGTGTTGCTGATGCTGTTTGGCAATCTCTTTCTCAAAGTCATGTGGTGCGTTGGGGATGAAAGAGTATCCGGAGAGGTAGCCGGGCAAGTTCTCGTCCTGACTGTAGTCCCCTAGCTCAGCTGCAACACAACACAAAGCACACAGTGTGTGAGTGTGTAAGTGTGTAAGTGTGCGTGTGTGACACAAAGCACAATGAAGCCTTTACTCCTCTCCTTCTCTCCCTCCTGCACAGCTCCCATTCATTCACACATTTTCTGGTCAAACTTCTCCTTTGTGTGCAAACGGAAAGAAGCAGGACGTTTGCAGCTTGAGAGGAGCCAAACACTTGCCTTTTTCTGTCAATGTTTAGAAAAGAGAGACAGAGAGACGAGTCCTCCTGCTGAGTGTCTCAGTGTTTCCATACTGTATAAACAGTCAGCCTTCTTGCCAAATCGCACCCTATTCCCTATATAGTGCACTACTTTTGACCAGGGCTCATAGGGTTCTGGTCAAAAATAGTGCACTATATATGGAACAGGGTGCCATTTGGGATARGACGCGTCTTCCATAATGAAAAGGGAGCAGACATGAGGAAGTTGGGGGTTAAGTGCCTCTATTTCCGAAGCACTTTAAGAAAAGTATGTAGCACAATAATGTGAATCAATTAATAAAGAGCCTCGCTCTTTCATTTTAATAGAAACTACATCAGTATGTGAACACAGAGGGAAAATGAACAGTAATAGCCCAGTATACACTAACTATCCTGGTCAGAATTGTGACTGACAGACAGACTGGCACATGTGAAATGTCCTCCATTCTATTGTTGTTATTACAGTAATTGCGGTGAGACCACCTTGGCCACTTTCCATTTCCTCCTGTGACCTCTATACCTCCCATATAGCATGATACGTTTACTACAACCCCACGAGAGTCAGCCAGCCAGTCAGCCAGCCCCAAGTCAGTCAGCCAGCCAGCCAGTCAGTCAGCCAGCCTATTAAGCTAACAACCAATGAGCAGTGTTCTTCTGCCCTGCTGCCAGCCTGGTTGTGGCGATTGTTCTGTTACTCCTCCCCCCTCAGCAGCGTATTGGGGTCAATGTGTAAACAAAGACCCGCAGCAGCCAGGCCACATGAAAGCAGCATCATTACAAGACAAGTACAGTATGAAGTAGTATTACGGTCTGGGGTTTCCAAGCTACTGTAATAGCCTGATTCCCCCCCCGATACCCTCAATGCTTGAAATKCCATGGTGGATATTAGGAGAGAGGTGGGGAAAATACACTACGGAACATGTTCTATCAACAGTACAGTTAGTGACAAGGTTTCAGGCAGAATTTATGCGACCATAAGTCAGTAGTACAGTTCTCGTTGAATAGCTGAGAGGAATAATTGAAGTACTTACACTGAACAGCGTATGAAGCAAGAAGAGTGGCTGTGATGTATGGACACGGCAGCCTGCGAGCCGAGGATTCAGTTATTACTCAAATTCACTACATGAAGATGATTCAAATGTTTGAATAAATCAACCAAATACAGAGCTGTGTGTTTATCAAATCCACACTCACCTTCCACTAAGTATGTCCTGTTTAATCTGCAAAAAGTACTGGTACCTAAAGGGGACCCAAAACAGCAAGATCAATACAGAGCTTTTAAGTCCACTTTAATCAAACTGTATGGAGAATAGCATAGAGGAAGGCCTATAGTGTACTGCTTATTTCTGTCACAATGCCWCCCATTAAGCACTTACCTTGTATACTCCTCCTGAAGTTTATTGGGGTCGGTTACAAAGAATTTAACCCTAAAATTCAAATTGTGTGGAGACCGACCTGAAGAAAAACAAACAACCAGATTAATGGAACTAAACCTAGCGATGAATATAATATTGAATATACTAAAGAATATTCCAAATGTGTCAAACATACTTTTTAATTGCTTTCTAATCGGTTTGATTGGATCCAGCCACCTCTGTAAAATATGGATAGAGCCAACCGCAGACACAGTACGGGACAAGAGGGAAAATAGGCCATAAAGAAATTAAGATACATTTTTACTCAAAACATTAGAGTAAGTTCAGAATAGAAATCAAACTGTCCTGCGAGATAGCATCATCAAAAATATACATACATATCAAAGTCTGAATTTCAGCAGTCACAAATGAATATTTGCATTGTTATTTTGTGAACTTTCAGAAACACAATCTGTAGCCTCTAAACACTGTATTCTAGCCGCTGTTTCAACTCTATTGTTTGCYGATCATGGCCCATAACCTTCTTAGTATCTCAAACTGTTTGCTGCAGAAACGCCACAGTTTGCTGACAGGGCTGGAGAGAGCCTATTCATGAGATGCTGRTATGCTGCCAATCAGAGTGTTTGAGGGGATCAGCCAGAGCAGGGCTCGGCGTAGATCCGCTAATCCTGATCACATAATAATTWGTAATTTCGGAAGCCAGTTGATTTGGAGATCAGTGATTCTGCYCCGTCCGACTGCAATGTAYTCTAACGTGCACAATCTCAGGTGGCCTCACCTGATCTGTTGCGACAGCCTGTTGAAATAAACGAGACAATCAAYCAGCTCGCTAATTACCTAGCGTACGCAAGATTTGGTTCTGGGTTCTGATAAGAGGCCTCACCTGACTGTCTGAGGAGTCGTCGGCCAGCTGTAGGCCGAAGTAGTCTCTCTCCGTCAGCTCCAGGTGTTTGAACACTACATCCAGCAGGACCTGTCCTTGATCGTGCTTCTGCAGGGAGAGAAACCAGACAAGACCGTCAAAATTCTGTAGTACAGATATATGACTATCTCATAATAAAGATGACTGAAGCAACGTAGGACTGAGAAGTGRGTTGGCCATAAAGTGATTGACACCTCCAATACAGAGTAGCCTAAAAATACTTCATTGATAGAGGGCTGTTGCAAAACTATCACATAACTATATGTAATGCTTACCCTACTGGGTTTCTAACTGGAGGTTGGGCATTGCAAGGCCTCAAAGCTGCTTTCTAGAAGTGTCAGGGCAATGTGCAACCACAGGCATCCGGAACACAGAACCAGACCATSTATTATTTACAGAGAGCTGGGAGAAGGAAGGAACACAAACTATACTACACACAGTGACTTCTCTTTGCCTGATTTGATTGGCCCATGTCATATAGGCTACCCACTAGGCTACTAGTAAGTAGTAGGAAGACCATTGGTCCGCACATGGAGCCTTGAGGAACACCATACTTCTCAATCTCAACTGAGGCTCCGCAATCACAGTCTACCCTGTCTCTTATACACATCTAGATGTGTATAAGAGACAGGTAGTAGGAAGACCATTGGTCCGAACATGGAGCCTTGAGGAACACCATACTTCTCAATCTCAACTGAGGCTCCACAATCACAGTCTACCTTGTAATGCCAACCAGGCAGGAAAGCAGAAAAAGCACGTTTCAATCACCTAACTACATATACCAATCTCTCGGTAATGTAAAGAAACTGGGCCAACCAGTTGACTGGCATGTTTCAGTGAAACAGTGATTTCCATGGAGCTTCACTATGACCCCCATGCACTGAAACGGAAGTACTTCCCTGACTGTGTTTGACTGTGTCACTGGCGTTAAGTGATCAATAATGTTGAGGAAGTTAATAATAACTGAAAACATTCAGTATCTGCATAAATAAGTAAACACCACAAGGGCTGTGGCAGTCATGACATTTTGTCAGCCGGTTATTGTCYTGCAATAGTAAYAAGGATGTAATTGAATTTAGCTGAATGAAATAGAAGGATATTTTTCCCATTAAGTGGATATGTTGAGGGTAAAAGTGATCATTTGAAACAGGTCCTATACACTAGATTTTGAGTTATTTGGCAACCTTAGTTGTGAATGARACAAKCCTTAATGTCTCAGAAATRAAAACATATATGGGATGCATGATGCGACTATAGGKTATTGATGATTTGAGAGAGTCGCTAAAAAAAAGAAGCTTGCGCTCCGTTCCCTGCATCAGGCTGCACAGCTGTTCTCTCATCAAGTGATCKTATTTTCACCCGTCAGACTATTCTAAATMTAATCTTGTTTAATYTGTAAAATTAGTTTCGATTTAGATTGGCCCATTATCAAAAGGGCGGGAACAGGGGCGAGGGGGAAAAAAATGCAATGCTTCCGTATGCACGCGAATAGACTTTTCGGTTTATAGCGGAGCTGTGCTAAATACAGTTGAAGTGGAAGTTTACATACACTTAGGTTGGAGTCATTAAACTTGTTTTTCAACTCTACAAATTTCTTGTTAACAAACTATAGTTTTGGCAAGTCGGTTAGGACATCAACTTTGTGCATGACACAAGTCATTTTTCCAACTATTGTTAACAGACAGATTATTTAACTCATAATTCACTGTATCACAATTCCAGTGGGTCATAAGTTTACATACACTAAGTTGTCTTGCCTTTAAACAGCTTGGAAAATTCCAGAAAATTATGTCATGGGTTTAGAAGCTTCTGATAGGCTAATTGACATCATTTGAGTCAATTGAGGGTGTACCTGTGGATGTTTCAAGGCCTACCTTCAAACTCAGTACTCTTTGCTTGACATATGGGAAAATCAAAAGAAATCAGCCAAGACCTCCGAAAAAAAATCGTAGAGCTCCACAAGTCCGGTTCATCCTTGGGAGCAATTTCAAACGGCTGAAGTACACGTTCATCTGTCAAACAATAGTACGCAAGTATAAACACCATGGGACCACGTAGCCGGCATACCGCTCAGGAAGGAGACGCGTTCTGTCTCCTGGAGTTAACGACTTTAGTGAGAAAAGTGCAAATCAATCCCAGAACAACGGCAAAGGGCAAAAAGTATGGGTCAAAAGTTATATCCACAGTAAAACGAGTCCTATATCAACATAACTGAAAGCGCGCTCAGCAAGGAAGAAGCCACTGCTCAAACCGCCATAAAATAGCCAGACTACAGTTTGCCACTGCACATGGGGACAAGATCGTACTTTTTGAGAAATGTCATCTGGTCTGATGAAACAAAAATAGAACTGTTTGGCCTATAACCATCATTATGTTTGGAGGAAAAAGGGGGGCTTGCAAGCCGAAGAAAACACATCCCAACCATGAAGCACGGGGGTGGCAGCATATGTTGTGTGGGTGCTTTGCTGCAGGAGGGACTGGTGCACTTCAAAATAGATGGCATCGTGAGGAAGGAAAATTATGTGGATATATTGAGAGCAACATCTCAAGACATCCGCCAAATGGACAATGACCCCAAGCATACTTCCAAAGTTGTGGCAAAATGGCTTAAGGACAACAACGTCAAGGTATTGGAGTGGCCATCACAAAGCCTGACCTCAATCCTATAGAAAATGTGTGGCAGAACTGAAAAAGTGTGTGCGATCAAGGAGCCTACAAACTAACTCAGTTACACAGCTTCTGTCAGGAGGAATGGGCCAAAAGTCACCAACTTATTGTGGGAACTTTGTGGAAGCTACCCGAAACGTTTCACACAAGTTAAACAATTTAAGGCAACGCCAAATACTAATTGAGTATATGTAAAGTCTGACCCACTGGATGGATGAAAGAAATAAAAGCTGAAATAAAAATTCTCTCTACTATTATTCTGACATTTCACATTCTTAAATAAAGTGGTTATCCTAACTGACCTAAGACAGGGAATTGTTACTAGGATAAATGTCAGGAATTGTGAAAACTGAGTTTAAATGTATTTGGCTAAGGTGTATGTAAACTTCGTCTTCAACTGTATGAGCAGCTGAGAAATAAATATAACACTTAATTCGAGTCTACACATCGACCGCTGTTTGAGGAGCATGCTGTCGCTGCGAGACAGGTGATATTCCGCGCCAAATCTGTATTCCATGGCTCTCCAACCATGTTCTGCCGCTACCAGGACTTAATTTGCGAAACAAAGTGAAATCGGTAAAGGAACATCAATATGAAACATATTTCACTAAACTGCGCGCTGAAGAAAGCAATAAACGAGAGAGAGGAGATGGAAACGCACGGTGGTGGAGTATTATGTAGCTAAAGGAATGAAGGGAGAGAGGAGGAGATGGAAAGCACGGTGTTGAGTATTATGTAGCTAAAGGAATGAAGGAGAGAGAGGAGGAGATGGAAACGCACGGTGTTGAGATATTATGTAGCTAAAGGAATGAAGGAGAGAGAGGAGGAGATGGAAAGCACAGTGGTGAGATATTATGTAGCTAAAGGAATGAAGGAGAGAAGGAGGAGATGGAAAAGCACGGTTTGAGTATTATGTAGCTAAAGGAATGAAGGAGAGAGAGGAGGAGATGGAAGAGAGGACAAGATGGAAACGCAAGGTGGTGAGATATTATGTAGCTAAAAGGTCATGTCACACATTAACAATATATACATAAAAATAATATATATTACTAGGGCATTGAAATAAAAATGCACTATAATT
Source organism: Salvelinus sp. IW2-2015 (assembly GCF_002910315.2). NCBI lineage: Eukaryota > Metazoa > Chordata > Actinopteri > Salmoniformes > Salmonidae > Salvelinus > Salvelinus sp. IW2-2015. The sequence continues at coordinate 6,011,827 of NC_036852.1, forward strand.
GTAGGCTAACTAATAGCTACCCTGCACAACCAATAGCTCGCCTAGGGCTATAATTCCCTCCCAGATTGGTGGATAGAAATGTTGGAGCGTAGCATAAGGTAACCAGTCTATCCAGTATGGAGGATGATACACTCAAAGCCAATTTTTCGAATGTGTTTATTTTGGTGTTTAAACTTCTATGGCTGCAGGGCAGTATTGAGTAGCTTGGATGAAAGGGTGCCCAGAAGGTGCCCATACTAAAATGGCTGCTCCTCAGTCCCCGTGCTAGTATATGATTATTATTAGTATATGGATAGAAACACCCTGAAGTTTCATAAACTGTTTGAATGATGTCTGTGAGTATAACAGAACTATATGGCAGGCAAAAACCTGAGAAAAAATCCAAACAGGAAGTGGGAAATCTGAGGTTGGTCGATTTTTCAAACCAGCCCTATTGAATACAACAGGGATATGGATGAGTTTGCACTTCCTACGGCTTCCACTAGATGTCAACGGTCTGTAGAACCTTGTCTGATGCCCTACTGTGAAGTGGGGCGAAGGAGACAGGAATTAGTCAGGGCTACCATGACTGACTAACAAACATTTCCATCGCACATCTGAAGTCAATGTAATTCTCCGGTTCGACATTTTTGAAGATTTATGTTAAACATTCTAAAGATTGATTCAATACATCGTTTGACATGTTTCTCTAACTGTTACGGAACTTTTTGACATTTCGTCTGCTTTTAATGAAGCGCGCTTCTGACTTTGGATTTGTTTACCAAACACGCTAACAAAAATAGCTATTTGGACATAAATTATGGACATTACGAACAAAACAAACATTCTTGTTGAAGTGGGAGTCCTGGGAGTGCATTCCGATGAAGATCAGCAAAGGTAAGTGAAGATTTATAATGCTTTTTATGAGTTTGTTGACTGCACAATTTGGCGGGTAACTGTATGGCTTCCTTTTGTGGTTGAACGCTGGTCTCAGATTATTGAATATTGTGCTTTGCCGTAAAGCTTTTTGAAATCTGACACAGCGGTTGCATTAAGAACAAGTGTATCTTTATTCTATGTAACATGTTGTATCTTTCATAAGGTTATGATGAGTATTTATGTTATTTGATGTGGCTCTCTGCAATTTCTCCGGATATTTTGGAGCATTTCTGAAATGGCGCCAATGTAAACTGAGGTTTTTGATATATAATATAACTTTATCGAACAAAACATATATGTATTGTAACATGAAGTCCTATGAGTGTCATCTGATGAAATCATCAAAGGTTAGTGATTCATTTTATCTATTTCTGCTTTTTGTGACTCCTGTCTTTGGCTGGAAAAATGCTGAATTTTTCTGTGAGTTGGTGGTGACTAACATAATCGTTTGTGGTGCTTTCGGCTGGTATAAGATACATGTATGTTTGAGGATTTTAATTATGAGATTGCTGTTGTTTGAATTTGGCGCCTGTGTAACGGATGTGAAATGGCTAGCTAGTTAGCGGTGGTGCGTGCTAATAGCCTTTCAATCGGTTATGTTACTGTGCTCTGAGACTTGAAGTAGTGGTTCCCCTTGCTCTGCAAGAGCGTGGCTTTTGTGGGAGCGATGGGTAACGATGCTTCGTGGGTGACTGTTGTTGATGTGTGCAGAGGGTCCCTGGTTCGAGCCGGGTATGGGCGAGGGGACGGACGTAAAGTTATACTGTTACATTGATGCTGTTGACCCGGATCACTGGTTGCTGCGGAAAAGGAGGAGGTTGAAGGGGGTGAGTGTAACGGATGTGAAATGGCTAGCTAGTTACGGTGGTGCGCGCTAATAGCTTTTTCAATCGGTTACGTCACTTGCTCTGAGACCTTGAAGTAGTGGTTCCCCTTGCTCTGCAAGAGCCGCGGCTTTTGTGGAGCGATGGGTAACGATGCTTCGTGGGTGACTGTTGTTGATGTGTGCAGAGGGTCCCTGGTTCGCGCCCGGGTRGGGGCGAGGGGACGGACGTAAAGTTAAACTGTTACACCTGCACTTTCACTGGCTGTTGTCATATTGATCCCGTTAACGGGATTGCAKCCATAAGAYGTTTTAATAGGCTAGACCTATTATGGACCAAAGACATCTTAAATCTGTTTAGTTTTTTTGCCATGCGTAATATGCYGTAGGCTAAGTTGTATAACGGCACAAATATCGTTTTGATTCATAAGCTCTTAATATGCGTATGGGTGTTTTGAATGAATCATCAACCTTAGAAAGCGCTGTCCATTACATTGTGTTAGGCTTGGAAACAACATCCACAACGACCATGTTTCACACTCAGTTTCAACCTGCTGTTGAACTCCTTTCTTCAAATTGATCATCACAGTGAGGCGAGTTTAAAAGCACATACTGTTTTGATGATAAGTGTTGGATGTGATTTTAGATTGCATTTGCATTGATGTCAGAGTGGTTAGAGGAACAATAAAGCCCTGAGGTCCAGGCCATTAGGACCTGATGGATGGACAATAGAGCCCTGAGTACCAGGCCATTAAGACCTGATGGAGGAACAATAGAGCCCTGAGTACCAGGCCATTAGGACCTGATGGAGGAACAATAGAGCCCTGAGTACCAGGCCATTATAGGACCTGATGGAGGAACAACAGAGCCCTGAGTACCAGTCCATTAGCACCCCGACCGTTAGCGAGTTGGGTACAACCACAACATGTCCAGAGTGCATAAGAGGAGATTACAGGTCACGTGGAATTTTACTACAGTCATCATGACTCATGACTGCCGGTGGGGCGGTAATACGGTAACCGCAACAGCCCTAAACACCACACACACGTCTACGTGGCGCCAACGGGTGAGATCAGAGTGCTGTGCGTCAACCTGGAGATGAGCTCTAACCATAGCGGTCAGCAGGTCATACTCTCTCCAGCCACTAGGCRAATGCACAGCAGCCACGTTGGGGAACCAAACTACCAGCTAACGACGGGCTTTACTGAAACACTGAAGCTCTCCAGCTCCAGAAGTTAAACAGATGCCTGTTAGAAGCCTTCTTGTAGATTCCCTGTGCAGTGCAAGTATTGGAGGTGGTGCATGCATGGCAGTAGAATGCCAGTGGGTATGACGAAGGAGCTGTCAGTTGTCATTTAGTACTGACTTCACCTGTGTATACATGATGCGTGTCTGTGCACACTGGATGGTTCCCAGAGGATAGAACCGACATCACCGCCAACAAACCATATGAAACACATATGCACACAAACATGAGGGCCTGTATTCACCTAATCCTGACTGGCAGTGAAGCATTGACCTAGTTTAGCCCTACATGGCACTAGTAAAGACAAAGGACTCCATAATGGCAGCTCTGTAGTCCCTGAAATGGACTCATCTTAATTCATGACCAGGGGATTAGTGGGCAGCAGCAGAGTAGATTTGACCCAGAACAGAACAAAGAGTATCGGGGCAACAGAGATGGTCGGGGGTTAGACTGAGGTGCTGTGGGTGTGTGTTATAATTAGGGGGAATGCACTAACATCGTGCCTCTCTGCCCCCGTTCCCCACAGTACACCTCACGGGCCAGATATCCCCCACGCTTGGCTTGGAAAAGCCATTGTGATGTTTGCAGTTCAGTCCTGGTAAGTGTTTACTCCATTGGCTAGTGACCCCTGGAGTCTCCTTTAAAACCAGAATGCCAGACATTCTGCTATGTCTCTGCTATGCTGCTATTAATGACAGATATCTAAAATTACCCAGGCTCCTTTGGTCCCTACTACTACAATGCATCTGTACTTTAATGTCTAATTCCACCACATTTCAGCCACATTTTCATTATCTCCAGCACAATACCAGTGTCTATATACTAWAGTGAATTTGGAAAGTATTCAGACCCCTTGACGTTTTCCACATTTTGTTACGTTACAGCCTTATTTTGAAATGGAWTATATTAAATGTTTTTCCTCATCAATCTACACACAATAGCCCATAATGACAAAGTGAAAACAGGMTTTTAGAAATGTTTGCACATTTATTTAAAAACATTCTCATAAATACCTTATTTACATAAGTATTCAGACACTTTGCTATGAGACTCGAAATTGAGCTCAGATGCATCCTGCTTCCATTGATCATCCTTCAGAAGTTTCTACAACTTGATTGGAGTCAACATGTGGTCAATTCAATTGATTGGACATGATTTGGAAAGGCACACACCGGTCTATATAAGGTCCCACAGTTGACAGTGAATGTCAGAGCAAAAACCAAGCCATGAGGTCGAAGGAATTGTCTGTAGAGCTCCGAGACAGGATTGTGTCAAGGCACAGATCTGGGAAATGGTACTAAAAATGTCTGCAGCATTGAAGATCCCAAAGAACACAGTGACCTCCATCATTCTTAAATGGAAGAAGTTTGGAACCACCAAGGTACAGAGAGATCCTTGATGAAAACCTGCTCCAGAGTGCTCACTTTCTCAGACTGAGGCGAAGGTTCACCTTCCAACAGGACAACAACCCTAAGTACACAGCCAAGACAACGAAGMAGTGGCTTTGGGACAAGTCTCTGAATGTTCTTGAGTGGRCCAGCCAGAACCCTGACTTGAACCCGATCAAACATCTCTGGAGAGACCTGAAAATAGCTGTGCAGCAATGCTCCCCATCCAACTTGACAGAGCTTGATAAGTTCTGCAGAGAAGAATGGGAGAAACTCCCCAAATACAGGTGTGCCAAGCTCATAGCGTCATACCGAAAAAATTATTGAGGCTGTAATCGCTGCCAAAGGTGCTTCAACAAAATACTGAATAAAGGGTCCGAATACTTTTGTAAATGTGATATTTCATTATTTGTAAATTTTTTAATATGCAAAAAATACAAAAAACCTGTTCACTTTGTCATTATTGGGTATTGTGTATAGATTGATGATGAAAAAAAAAAGATTTAATCCATTTTAGAATAAGGCTGTAACTTAACAAAATCTGGAAAAAGTCAAGGGGTATGAATTAGGGATGCACGATATATCGGTGAACATTTGTCTAGTTTAACGAGGAAGTGCAAAACCGATACATACCTATATACCTATATAACGTACATGGAGTAATGACTGCTGTGTGGATTGAGCAGTCAACAAGTCGAGCAGTCATTTGAAAGAGTAACAAGATTTCAGAGAGATAACTCAAAGGCGAAATCCATTAAAGACCAGATAATGGAATTCATTGCCCTTGATAATCAACCGTTCTCTGTCGTGGGTGATGTTGGCTTTTGACGAATGGCCGAGCACGGTACACACTACCAAGCGCGCTATTTTTCAGATGTTGCCCTACCAGAGTTACACAGTAACAACGTCACTGCTATTAGCTTCACGACATACATACTATGGAACACCGTTTGGGTCTTTGCGTGTCAAAAAAGATACAGTAGCACTGTCAAAGCTGTACAAAAAAGTCTGCAAACACCGGCCATGTGTTTACAATAGCGCGTTGTTAATAAAGCATCATTTGTTCGACCGCAACTTCTGGGGTAGCTAGCTTTAGCTTGGTACCTAGCTAGCACCAATACAACCTGCCTGAAAACAATGACCAGTAGAAACTGCAGTCATTTTCATTATTCTTAGCAATGATTTAGGAATCCTTGTAAGTATTAGCTAGGTTGCCACTTGTTGTTCGCCTATTGAAATTTAAGTTCATGAAAATAAATAGCTAGCCAGCTACTTAACCCTGTTGCCCAAAGCGAACGTTATAAGCGGCCGGCTAGCTTTATCTGGCTAATGAGGCTCGACCGCACCGGGTTATGTGTTGTGAAGCTAGCCACAATACGGATTAGGCACAATAGTGTCGTTTGCGGTTTGCCTTCAAAATAAAAGTATGTCATTGACAGTGATGCAAATGAATACAAATAGTAGAATTGTCATACTTTTAGTTTGAAGGCTAACAGCAAAGTCCACTATTGTGGCTAATCCTTATTGTGGCTAGCTTCACATAGATGGGTCCGATCACCATTAATCAAATAAGAACTGTCTCATATATTAGGGTTATTTTAGATGATGACACCTAGCTATATAGTTAACTAGCTAACTATAGCTACTGAAACAGATTATGTCGTTTTGCTATGTTTTTGGGGAAGAACATTGTTTGCATRRATGAGCTATCTAGCTTTTTTTATGACCAGCACTGTAGGTGTGCGAGACAACTTTACCAGCATCATAGCAGACGTATCAATGAATCGTCGTGACATATGAAATACGAGTGATAGTGTAATCAATGTGTAATTACTACGTAAAAAATGTATGAACGCGTTAAATTATTAAGTGACGTGCAGTCATATTCAGGTCCTGATTGGTCAACAAGCTTATTTGGCACGCCTAATAGTGTTAAATAGTATATTTTTTGACAGGCAAAGACCCAAACGGCGTTCCATAGAAATCCCGGTTGAGAATGAAACGACTTAACAAATAAACCACAAAACAGCACAGCAAGTAAGTGAAAGAAATATGTCTTGATGTTTTACTGGTAATGGGGACATACGTAAATGCCAATAAAATAACTTTTTGGTCAGTGTGGTGTGTGTGTGTAACCTTTATTTAACTAGGCAAGTCAGTTAAGAACAAATTCGTATTTGCAATGACGGCCTACCCCCTGCCAAACCCGGACGACGCTGGGCCAATTGTGCACCGCACTATGGGACTCCCAATCACCGCCGGATGTGATACAGCCTGGATTCGAACAAGGACTGTAGTGACGCCTCTTGCACTAAGATGCAGTGCCTTAGACCGCTGCGTCCATGTGTGTGTGTTAACTATTTAACTGTACTAGAATGCTTAAAAGGGAGCTAAAATMTTAAATATCTGTATTGTTTTTTGGGCAAGGAAAATATCGCATATCGGTATCGGCCAAAAATGTAATATCGGTGCATCACTAGTCTGAATACTTRCCGAATGCACTGTATGTGAAAAACATTTTGTAGAAAAATATTTAAGTTAAAAAGTTCTACCCCGATGACATTTTTTAAAGATTTGTGGGGAAAAGGAAACACCCTCCCTCTGGCTAGAAATTCACTGCAGGTTTTGAAAATCACAATTTTTCTTAGTTTTAATCTTACTCTGTGATGTCACAGAGAAGCATTTTTTTAGGTCATTCCTTATCTTTTTAACTACAGATCATAGAATCACACCATTTTCACATATTCAGACACTGGTATGGTTCTGGAGGTAATGAATATGAGATTGAAAAGTGGCAGAATTGCCCTTTAAACAGAGTCCAATTTATCTTTATAGGCCTACTTGGTTATTGCGTAGCCTATTGATAGACAACTGGTCTGGGGAAGAGAGAGAAGGCCCTAACCCAGCCATTCTCTATGGTGAGATGTATGGCTGTAGAGTCAGTGTAGATGCTGGGAGTAGTATAGTACAGTACTTACATTAACTTTGAAGGCTTGAACTGTGTTATCCAGCAGAAGAACATTACAGACCACCTCTGTGTGKTGCCTGTCTTGTGCCAGCTCTGATGCTCGGACATTGTCGTTACTGCCAGCTGGCAACCGGGAGCGTGAGGTCATTACTGTCCACACTGGGTCTGCAACACAGAGAAACAAAACAGCAGGGTGAGGGACCTTATATTATACTGCATTTAAATACATTACATTGTTCCAGAGTGGCGCAGCGGTCTAAGGCACAGCATCTCAGTGCTAGAGGCGTCACTACAGACCCTGGTTCGATACCGGGCTATATCACAACCGGCCGTGATCGGGAATCCCATAGGGCGGCGCAAAATTGGCCTTGCATCGTCCGGTTTAGGGGAGGGTTTGGCCGGGATAGGAATTTGTTCTTAATTGACTTGTTTAGTTAAATAAAGGTTAAATAAAAATAAAAATTCTGCAATGGAGAATGGTTAGCCTCCTCTTCAACACCAGTATAACATTTTTCAAAATGTTGTTCATTTTCATAATTTTTTTTAAACAGTCGGCAACAGCATATTTGAGTCAAGTAAAAAGAATAAAGACAACGCACTCCTCTTTAAATCTGTGACTGACGCTGATGATGTCATACTTCATTCTAGTATTATCTAGAAAGAGATCCCRGTCAGATGCAAGGCCCTTGGTCCTTTATGGTCCATGCTCTTACAGTCAGGCTGCAGTACAATGAAAGGATTCAGTGAGGCATGACCCAGTTCACTACCGCTGGGAGGAAGAGAGCTGCACACACTAAAGAGGACTTCCCCAGGAGGGTTAGCAGTCTTCACGTCCCCACCAGAGTTCCCACAGAGACACACACTCCTTTATGGTCCATGCTCTTACAGTCAGGCTGCAGTACAATGAAAGGATTCAGTGAGGCATGACCCAGTTCACTACCGCTGGGAGGAAGAGAGCTGCACACACTAAAGAGGACTTCCCCAGGAGGGTTAGCAGTCTTCACGTCCCCACCAGAGTTCCCACAGAGACACA
>NC_036852.1:6020227-6040523 GCF_002910315.2 Salvelinus sp. IW2-2015
AAGTATTAGCTAGGTTCGCACTTGTTGTTCGCCTATTGAAATTTAAGTTCATGAAAATAAATAGCTAGCCAGCTACTTAACCCTGTTGCCCAAAGCGAACGTTATAAGCGGCCGGCTAGCTTTATCTGGCTAATGAGGCTCGACCGCACCGGGTTATGTGTTGTGAAGCTAGCCACAATACGGATTAGGCACAATAGTGTTCGTTTGCGGTTTGCCTTCAAAATAAAAGTATGTCATTGACAGTGATGCAAATGAATACAAATAGTAGAATTGTCATACTTTTAGTTTGAAGGCTAACAGCAAAGTCCACTATTGTGGCTAATCCTTATTGTGGCTAGCTTCACATAGATGGGTTCCGATCACCATTAATCAAATAAGAACTGTCTCATATATTAGGGTTATTTTAGATGATGACACCTAGCTATATAGTTAACTAGCTAACTATAAGCTACTGAAACAGATTATGTCGGTTTGCTATGTTTTTGGGGAAGAACATTGTTTGCATTTATGAGCTATCTAGCTTTTTTATATGACCAGCACTGTAGGTGTGCGAGACAACTTTACCAGCATCATAGCAGACGTATCAATGAATCGTCGTGACATATGAAATACGAGTGATAGTGTAATCAATTACTACGTAAAAAATGTATGAACGCGTTAAATTATTAAGTGACGTGCAGTCATATTCAGGTCCTGATTGGTCAACAAGCTTATTTGGCACGTCTAATAGTGTTAAATAGTATATTTTTTGACAGGCAAAGACCCAAACGGCGTTCCATAGAAATCCCGGTTGAGAATGAACAACTTAACAAATAAACCACAAAACAGCACAGCAAGTAAGTGAAAGAAATATGTCTTGATGTTTTACTGTAATGGGACATACGTAAATGCCAATAAAATAACTTTTTGGTCAGTGTGGTGTGTGTGTGTAACCTTTATTTAACTAGGCAAGTCAGTAAGAACAAATTCGTATTTGCAATGACGGCCTACCCCCTGCCAAACCGGACGACGCTGGGCCAATTGTGCACCGCACTATGGGACTCCCAATCACCGCCGGATGTGATACAGCCTGGATTCGAACAAGGACTGTAGTGACGCCTCTTGCACTAAGATGCAGTGCCTTAGACCGCTGCGTCCATGTGTGTGTGTAACTATTTAACTGTACTAGAATGCTTAAAAGGGAGCTAAAATGTTAAATATCTGTATTGTTTTTTGGGCAAGAAAATATCGCATACGGTATCGGCCAAAAATGTAAATCGGTGCATCACTAGTCTGAATACTTCCCGAATGCACTGTATGTGAAAACATTTTGTTAGAAAAATATTTAAGTTAAAAAGTTCTACCCCGATGACATTTTTTAAAGATTTGTGGGAAAAGGAAACACCCTCCCTCTGGCTAGAAAATTCACTGCAGGTTTTGAAAATCACAATTTTTCTTAGTTTTAATCTTACTCTGTGATGTCACAGAGAAGCATTTTTTTAGTCATTCCTTATCTTTTTAACTACAGATCATAGAATCACACCATTTTCACATATTCAGACACTGGTATGGTTCTGGAGGTAATGAATATGAGATTGAAAAGTGGCAGAATTGCCCTTTAAACAGAGTCCAATTTATCTTTATAGGCCTACTTGGTTATTGCGTAGCCTATTGATAGACAACTGGTCTAGAGAAGAGAGAGAAGGCCCTAACCCAGCCATTCTCTATGGTGAGATGTATGGCTGTAGAGTCAGTGTAGATGCTGGAGTAGTATAGTACAGTACTTACATTAACTTTGAAGGCTTGAACTGTGTTATCCAGCAGAAGAACATTACAGACCACCTCTGTGTGATGCCTGTCTTGTGCCAGCTCTGATGCTCGGACATTGTCGTTTACTGCCAGCTGGCAACCGGGAGCGTGAGGTCATTACTGTCCACACTGGGTCTGCAACACAGAGAAACAAAACAGCAGGGTGAGGGACCTTATATTATTACTGCATTTAAATACATTACATTGTTCCAGAGTGCGCAGCGGTCTAAGGCACAGCATCTCAGTGCTAGAGGCGTCACTACAGACCCTGGTTCGATACCGGGCTATATCACAACCGGCCGTGATCGGGAATCCCATAGGGCGGCGCAAAATTGGCCTTGCATCGTCCGGTTTAGGGAGGGTTTGGCCGGGATAGGAATTTGTTCTTAATTGACTTGTTTAGTTAAATAAAGGTTAAATAAAAATAAAAATTCTGCAATGGAGAATGGTTAGCCTCCTCTTCAACACCAGTATAACATTTTTCAAAATGTTGTTCATTTTCATAATTTTTTTTAAACAGTCGGCAACAGCATATTTGAGTCAAGTAAAAAGAATAAAGACAACGCACTCCTCTTTAAATCTGTGACTGACGCTGATGATGTCATACTTCATTCTAGTATTATCTAGAAAGAGATCCCTGTCAGATGCAAGGCCCTTGGTCCTTTATGGTCCATGCTCTTACAGTCAGGCTGCAGTACAATGAAAGGATTCAGTGAGGCATGACCCAGTTCACTACCGCTGGGAGGAAGAGAGCTGCACACACTAAAGAGGACTTCCCCAGGAGGGTTAGCAGTCTTCACGTCCCCACCAGAGTTCCCACAGAGCACACCACACACACACACACACCACACACACACAACACACACACCACACACCACACACACACACACACACACACACACACACACACACAACACACACACACCACACCACACACACACCCACACCACACACCACACACACTCTCTCTCTCTGATGGATGCTGTTAGGCCTAATTATTAATTCTGAGTTATAAAGTTGTAATAACAGGGGGAAGGGTGATACATACTTATTAAAATCATATTTCACAATCATATCAAATTTTAGGGAGAAAAGTGAGTTATAAAGTTGTAATAACAGGGGGAAGGGTGATAAATACTTATTAAAATCATATTTCACAATCATATCAAATTTTAGGGAGAAAAGTGACTGCAGAAACATAGAAATTGTTTTAAAACAACTAGGATAGGCTATATCACCTTTGACCTTTTTCCTGCATGACATCATCCATTGACRYCACACGGAAAGGTCCCGAAATAAACAATGGCCACACCAGCAGCAGAGCTTTTGTCAGTGACAATGGTGTTCCTGTGAAGGTCACAGTGCAACACACAAAGACACGCCGAGTCGCTGTACGGTGTTGTCACACTGGACCCGTCTCCAGAACTCCCACTTGGGTCAATACCCTGTCACGGGTCTCAACTTCTCACAGTTAGAGGTTAAATCAGGGGGATCAGACGCTTCAAAACCTACTAGCTATTATTCTATCACGTTTATCCATTATTTAAACATGCACTTTGTCTATGTTTTCCATGTTCTGAATTCTTGAATGAAATGGTCAAACTAGGCCTAAACAATATCTAGGGAGTGGAGCTGTCCTGGCCTGAATCATACCTTATTATCTATTCAAGTCTATTCAGGACATGACCGTTTTTGTTTACGCCTACCAATAGAAAAAAGCCAAACGTCCCAATGAGTCTCAGGTTTCGACTAAGGTTATTTACAACGCAGGCCCTCCTTTGAAACAAAGTTGCAGTCCAAAAACATCACCTCCAGTGTGCAGATGTCAACACGTGGAACAGTCACAGTAGAAATCCTAATAAACATACTGATCCATAAATACCTACGTTGACCTTTACTGTCTATCACTGTGTTTGTTTGCTGCACTTTCTGTCACCATAGCATCCAGGACAACCACACAAAGTTGYCAGTGGATGGCCATGGCAGCTAGCCTTGAGTGTGGGGTGGGTCCATCCAATAACCATGAACTTGAGGGATGGGAACAGATAGACTGTGAGTCAGTGTCAGTGTATCCCGCTTCCAACCTGGCTCGCCTGCCAACACCACCCCCCCACCACAACAGAGTTCAAATCATAGGCTGAGTCTCTGGGGCCGAGTGACCTTTCAGTAATAGAGCCACAGCTCTGGATTACTGGAGCTGGGTGGAGAGACCAGACAGACACCATGTCAAATGCAGAGGAGCTAGCCTACCTTGAATCCCAATGCAACTCCTAGGCCCTAGACCGAAGTTAGTAACCTAGCTCCTGAATAAAGTAGGCTACACATTGCTTTACAGATCAATCAGGTGATATAATGGCCTACCGTTGTCTTGGTATTTTCACACCAAGTACAACAGGACAGCATTACCTATCTGACACAGTATAACTATGGGTTATAAAACAGAAATATCTTATGTACTTAGGCTACATTCATTCTTCAAAGCATCTGTGTACAATAAACTGTTATGACAGCTAAGGGACATAATCGTTTTATTAAACCTTGGCTCCTGAAACACTCCCACCCACTCCAGCACTGCATTAGCATGCTGTGTGTACAGCTCAGACACATKTCCCCCCAAGAGAATACAGTACAAACAACAAGGGTCATGTTCATTAGGCATGAAACGGAAGAAAAMTGACTAAAACAAGGAGGGACTGCTTGGACTTGTCCAATAACAAACACTCATTTTCGTTTCAACACGTTTTGCTACAGTGTGGCCTACTGAACACAACCCWMYTAGGTTATGTTCCACACACAAAGGGAGTTCCCCTTCCTCTCAGATCTTCCACTCTGCAGACCTCAGTCACCACATCTGAGTCCCAAATGGCATCCTGTTCACCACAGGGCTCTGGTCAAAAGTAGTGCACTATGTAGGGAATAGGATGCCATTTGGAGGGCTAGCATCATTAGATCAACTGCGGAGCGCCACACATGCATCACAGATCACACARTCATGCGTGACACTAGAGAGCGTATGCCCTCTTTTTTTCTCTCTTTCCACTATTCTCAGTTTTTTTRCCGTGCGTGGTCTAGCAAGCCTTCTTAGCTTTGTGAGGCTAAAGCCAACAGTAGCTGACAAGCCATTTAACCCTGGGCACAAATCTAAACAACATTGTTCACGACAGAAGAGATTCACTCTGAAAAGGATTCTGGGTKGCAAATGAAATCAGCTGCATTCCTTTGCAACATATGTCCACACAGAATTGAGCATCATGATGAATAGCCAAACAAACACAATTATGTTGTCGATGGCTGTGAYCTAGAGGTTAGAGAGCGTTGCCATTGATAGAACCCCCTTTGAGGCCATTCTCGTTCTCCCTGATTCCTTCCTTCCTCCTCTCCCATTCTTAAAGCTCCAGAGGCGTTTGTTGATACCGATCTCYTTCATTCASATATTTAGCACCAGCAGCAGTGTAGCTAGTAACTTACCACCCCGAACTGTGGAGGTGGGGACACTACAGTGTAGACCCTCTAGTGACTCATCCTTGGAGCTTCATGAGCACATATGTGTTTTATGTCATTAACCACACACTTTTCAGTTGTCTGCAGCACACACTCCGTTGCTTGGTTTCATCTGTTTCAGCATTTACATTTACATTTACATTTAAGTCATTTAGCAGACGCTCTTATCCAGAGCGACTTATTTACATTTAAGTCATTTAGCAGACGCTCTTATCCAGAGCGACTTACAAATTGGAAAGTTCATACATATTCATCCCGGTCCCCCCGTGGGGAATGAACCCACAACCCTGGCGTTGCAAGCGCCATGCTCTACCAACTCAGCACACTCCCCCTTCTCCCCAATCAAACCCCATGTACTCCATCACTCTCATTCACTGCACTGTCAAAAAAAGCCTTGCACTTGACAATAACTGACCCAGTCTCTAAAAATGTGAGGCTGCTTTGGACAGATGGAGAGAGATGGAGCCGTGTGGGTAGGATACAATCCTCTTCTTTCCACTCTTTCCCGTCATTCTCCACTATAGCCCTGCAGCTCTTCATCAGAGAGAGAGACAGTTGAGATTGTGTGATAGCAAATGGCTGCTCCTCTATATTCCACTATGGTCAGCAAGGAGGCAGAGAAGGGAATATTATGATGACATCAGTGGGGATTCTATAGATTCCAGGGACGATGCCATTTCTGTGAAGCTCTATTCGCTCAGGCTTTCTTTGCAGCAGCAGGTAGATTAGAAGCCTYGTGTTTCTATGAAGTCAGTCAGTGCACTAAACTAGAGCGTCCATATTTCTTGTGATAGGACCCGAGCACGGGGTCTTGCATCCAGCAGCATGAATACAACATGAATATGTGTCATAACTGCATTATTACGAGCACGGGGTCTTGCATCCAGCAGCATGAATACAACATGAATATGTGTCATAACAGCATTATTACAGACAAACAATACTTGTATGTAATTCTGAGTGGAGTTCATTATGTCAACCAGCTAAACCAGTGTGTAGCCTACCTGGAATCAGAATCAGRGGGGTCTCTCTGTGTACTGATTCAAGAAAGAGGTTTATCCATCTATTGACCCAGACATATATTTAGCCTSTACCTTCTCCCRTGGCCTACACTCCCTCCCAGAACGAGACATKMGTTAGAAGTGCACACTCTATTCTGTTCGGTTCTATTCTAGTTAACTGTAGCCTATAAGGCTGTCAACTGGCATATGACAGGGACAGAAAAATAACAACACATTGATGTTAGCTAGCTAGAAAGCTAGCCACCAGGCCATCAAATACTTGTCACTGTCACTAAGACAAGCATCAGCTAACGTAGAGGTGTAGCTATACTGTCTCTGGATAGACGAGCAGCTAGTTAGCTAACTTGCTACAACAGCTGTGCTATGCAAGCTAGCAAGCTAACCATGGCATGACGTTATTATTATGCAGGCTGCTTAACGTTACCTTCATAAACTGCGCCGGTAGAGTCCAGGTTTTGAGGGATACAATCAAGAACACAGCAATAAGTGGGCGAGGTGGTGCAATTCAACCGCTGCAGGTCCACAGAAACCTCCTCATCGTTCGCAGCAACATGCACTCGCTACGGCCGCACAGGTTCGTTTCTTTTCAGCACCACAGCGATGATGGACCCAGGCAAACGTCAATACAGGACGCAACCATTGTAATGCGGGCAAGGCAAGCACCAGCAGGTAGGTATGATCACACAAAAAACAGAACTTCCTTTCCGCGGTCCCCAAATTGTAGTTCAATTCAAAGACAACCCCGTTTGAAGACGTTTATCATTTATATCGCTGAAGCATAAACCATGGGGCATCAACGAAACATGGCGTAAACTCCACAACACATTTTTTTGAACGGGGTTGATGTCTGTCAAACTAGTAGGCGTGGCATTTGAGGCGCAGYTTTCACAACACGCACGCGCGCAGCCTACATTGTGAGAAATGGGAGAAATATTAATACTATTCTTATTATTATTAGATTGTAGGTAACTTCAAATATTTGTCCATAAACGTAGTTTGTGTGTGATATATTAAAAGCGTAGTAAATATGTAGCTACCTTTGCAAATAAATATCCTATACTCCCATCTTGTGGCCAATTCTATGTTCATGCCACTTCTATTTGAGATGAAKGGTATTAACTGGATTATTGTGTATAGTTTGAAAATGAAACGCAGAAACTCTGATAGTGATCCCCATTATTGTACACTCCCATTTAGAACTGCCCACTTTTAGGTAACACGTAAGTACCATTAAGGTATGGCCTACTTAAAATTATTCATGGGGAGTTTGTAAGTTGTTAATAAATAGTTCTTTATTCGTTTTTTGTAGATAGTTTATAGATACTTTGTAAATAAGCAATAGGCTATACATTGGTTGAAAATATACTTATTTTTATATGGTGACATCTGGACTTGAGTCACTATGGAATGGCCCATTTCTACAACAGGGGGATGCTGTTCAAATATTGTTACGCTTTACCWCCAAAAATGGCAGGTTAAAAACATTGCACATTGAAAGTCAATAATTTAAGCACTTTTTAATTAAGCGCGACAAACTCTAAATGGGACCTAMAATCATTAAAATAATGGCTTATTTGCGCTAAAATAATAKATGTTGACCCCCCTTCTCCCGCMTGAAGCAAACCTATCGTATCAGCTGTTGCAACGCAAAGTAACTGTTACATTTTTGTGGCAGATGCTGGACTTTCCAGCAGCTGTGATATGAAATGGATTAGATATAAATGTACAGATCTGAATGAAGTCAGCTTTACAACATGAGAAGGCAGGAAATGTGACTTCATGCAAGCGACTTTACAGTGAATATATTGGGGTAAGCTATTTTATTTAATCGGCAACGACATATTGCAATGTTTTGGGATGTCTGGTGTTTTCAGATATAAAGTCACGGCTAGTAGTATCCTACTGAAATGTGTGTGAAAGTCCAATTATACCTTGGAATAATAGCGAATGGCGAGGAATTTTACAATACCGAATCCCACTTTATCTGGTTATGCCTAAGCAAAGAATTGTTCAACTTTGTTATGGGATCGAATTTGGCACTATAAAAACAAAACTGTTCAGTGGGTATATGGGATTTTGTGAATCACAGATGAATGGGGATTTATGAATCACAGAGCTGACCGATCACAAATGAGGTGTATGTGTGCGCGAAGTGTGTCTGAGAAATAAGGAATCACCCAGACTACATAGTCCTCGATCAACAGGTTGTGCTGGGCAGATAGGTCTACGTAATATGCGATTAGAACAGCCTTTGATGACATATAACTGAAAAATAACTTAA
This sequence comes from Salvelinus sp. IW2-2015, assembly GCF_002910315.2. NCBI lineage: Eukaryota > Metazoa > Chordata > Actinopteri > Salmoniformes > Salmonidae > Salvelinus > Salvelinus sp. IW2-2015. The sequence goes on from NC_036852.1 coordinate 6,028,820, forward strand.
AGGCCTATCTTGCATACTTTGAAAAATATATATATTTTCATAATGACTCTAGAGCAAGGATCATCAACTAAATTCAGCCGCGGGACGATTTGTACTTGAGCTGGTGGTCGGGGGGCTGGAACATAATTACAAATCATTTGTAGACTACAAATTGTCCACAAGGACCACAAATAMATATAATTTTTGCCTAAAACAGTAATTTAATAACTCGCTAACGTTTGTATAAGATCACGTGTCTCTCTATTATGCGTGGGAATACTTGAGAACAGATTTCTTAAATTAAAATCACTTGGAGCTGATTTCCTGGTGTTTTTACAACCTTTTATGTAAAAAGAATTGTTTTTGTTGCTGCTCTAACACTTTGGGGACAACCCCCCCCCCCCCCCCCCCCCCCCATGGCTGCCAGTTGGGGAACCCTGCCCTAGAGAATATTGATACCTCTTGGAACCCTAAGAAGTACCCCCCAGAATAAGGTCTCCCCAGGCCCCAGGTTCGACTGAGAATTATTATTGGTTGGTCGGCCCTAGTCCCATTCTCTGGCTACAATATTGTTCTGGAGGACCTGTAAGTTCCACAGGCATCTGGGTTCCATTCCTGCTCTGGCCAGGGATGCAGGCTACAGTATCCACTGAGAAAGGAAACCCTCCACTTCCCGCCATTGTTGACTTCAGGAAGGAAGAACTCTCTGTGTGACCTCATCCTGTTAGACCAGTGAAATTGTATGGAGCTTCAGGCTGGGTTTGCTTACTCATGGCGTGTGTGTGTGGGTGGGTAATTCCCTGACTTAAGTACGTCAGTAAAGATCCAGCAGACAAGGAATAGACAGCGACAGTACAGACCTCAGCCTTGTTTGAGTGTTTGATGGTTTCAGTGAAAAAAGTGTGGGTATTTCCAACATAAGAAGGATAGTGTTTTGGCCCAGTGAGGAAGCAACTATGTAAGGGATGGAAGATAAACATTACGATGACCGTGTTTTCTATGCATTGCAGTGAAAAGGAAGGATCTCTGCTTTTATAATATTAATTTAAGATGTATATTGATCTATTATTGATCTATTACCACACCTGTGCCATTTCATTTGTGATTTTTGTCAGGTATTTTTGTCCAGAGCAAGAGAGGGGCAAAAAGCCCATTCTAAATGGCATCAGTCAGACATACACCATCTTCCATCTTCCCTCTGTGCCCTCTGTGTTCCAGGTACAGCATAGCTGTCACTATGGCAACCAGCGCTGTTCCCAGTGACAATCTCCCCACGTATAAGCTGGTAGTGGTGGGGGATGGGGGAGTGGGGAAGAGCGCTCTCACCATTCAGTTCTTTCAGAAGATATTTGTCTCTGATTACGACCCCACCATCGAGGACTCCTACCTCAAACACACTGAGATTGATGCCCAGTGGGCAATATTGGACGGTAAATGGATTTATAGATAGCACATACATTACAAATAAAAAGCCCAACCTGTTAACCTGGCCAAAAGTACTAAATCGTTTCCCCAGAAATAACCTTTGMAATGTACTGAAGAACAAGATTGAATGTTCTGTTATAAGGAGAAAAAAGGATAACATTATGGTGCTGCCATTGTTAGATGTGAGGGATCAGCACACAGTTACACATATTTATGAATAACCAGGATCATTCATAATACTGTTCTCAGTGTAGATGTTATATGTGTGACCTGTCTGATCGTGCATGTGTCTGTCTCTGCAGTTCTGGATACAGCAGGCCAAGAGGAGTTCAGTGCTATGAGGGAACAGTACATGAGGACTGGGGACGGGTTCCTCATCGTGTTCTCTGTCACAGACAAGGCCAGCTTTGAACATGTGGACCGCTTCCATCAACTCATCCTCAGGGTGAAGGACCGGTGGGATTTACTACTTAACTTCCCACCGGTGGCCGACAGTCGTTCATGCATTCAGTTATTCATGCATTCATGCATTTATTACTCCGTCCATTCGTTCATTCATTCGTTCATTTGTTCATTCGTTCATTCATTCATTGTTATTTTCCTTATTTTRTAGGGAATCCTTTCCTATGGTTCTTGTGGCCAACAAAGTGGATCTGCTGCACTTACGTAAAATACCCAGTGATCAGGGGAGGGAGATGGCTAGTAAACACAGTGTGAGTGAATGTGTGAACTTTACATGTACAGTGGCAAGAAAAAGTATGTGAACCCTTTAGAATTACCTGGATTTCTGCATAAATTGGTCATAAAATGTGATCTGATCTTCATCTAAGTCACAACAATAGTCAAACACAGTCTGTTTGAACTGATAACACACAAACAATTTTCATGTCTTTATTGAACACACCGTGTAAACATTCACAGTGCAGGGTGGGAAAAGTATGTGAACCCTTGGATTTAATAACTGGTTGACCCTGCTTTGGCAGCAATAACCTCAACCAAATGTTTTCTGTAGTTGCGGATCAGACCCGCACAACGGTCAGGAAGATTTTTGAACCATTCCTCTTTACAAAACTGTTTCAGTTCAGCAATATTCTTGGGATGTCTGGTGTGAACCGCTCTCTTGAGGTCATGCCACAMCATCTCAYTRGGGTTGAGGTCAGGACTCTGAATGGGCCACTCCAGAAGGCGTATTTTCTTCTGTTGAAGCCATTCTGTTGTTGATTTACTTCTGTGTTTTGGGTCGTTGTCCTGTTGCATCAGCCAACTTCTGTTGAGTTTCAATTGGCAGACAGATAGCCTTACATTCTRCTGCAAAATGTCTTGATAAACTTGGGAATTCGCTTTTCCGTCGATGATAGCAAGCTGTCTAGGTCCTGAGGCAGCAAAGCAGCCCCAAACCACGATGCTCCCTCCACCATACTTTACAGTTGGGATGAGGTTTTGATGTTGGTGTGCCGTGCCTTTTTTTCGCTGTAGTTTCATCTGTCCACAGAATATTTTGCCAGTGGCGCTGTTGAAAATCCAGGTGCACTTTTGCAAACTTTTTTGCAAACTTTTTTTGGACAGCAGTYGCTTKTTCCGTGGTGTCCTCCCATGAACACCATTCTTGTTTAGTGTTTTACATATRYTAGACTTGTCAACAGAGATGTTAGCATGTTCCAGAGATTTCTATAAGTCTTTAGCTGACACTCTAGGATTCTTCTTAATCTCATTGGGCATTCTTCGCTGTGCTCTTGCAGTCATCTTTCCCTTACGGCCACTCCTAGGGAGAGTAGCAACAGTGCATAGCTTTCTCCATTTATATACATTTTGTCTTACCGTGGACTGATGAACATCAAGGCTTTTAGAGATACTTTTGTAACCCTTTCCAGCTTTATGCAAGTCAACAATTCTTAATCTTAGGTCTTCTGAGATCTCTTTTGTTCGAGGCATGGTTCACATCAGGCAATGCTTCTTGTGAATAGCAAACGCAAATGTTGTGACTGTTTTTTATAGGGCAGGGCAGCTCTAACCAACATCTCCAATCTCGTCTCATTGATTGGACTCCAGGTTAGCTGACTCCTGACTCCAATTAGCTTTTGGAGAAGTTATTAGCCTAGGGGTTCACATACTTTRCCCAACCTACACTGTGAATGTTTAAATMATGTATTGAATATAGACAAGAAAAATACAATAATTTGTGTGTTATTAGTTTAAGCAGACTGTGTTTGCCTATTGTTGTGACTTGGATGAAGATCAGATCAAATTGTATGCCCAATTTATGCAGAAATACTGGTAATTCCAAATTGTTCACATATTTTTTATTGCCACTTTATATAATCTACAGATATTGTTTGATCTCCATACTCAATTCTGAGCTTTTTAATTTACAGATAGCTTACATTGAAACAAGTGCTAAGGACCCAGCCATGAATGTTGACAAGGCGTTCCACGAGTTAGTTAGAGTAATCAGGTATGTTGCCACCACAGATTATTTAGAGAAGGTTTGTCTGTTTGATACAAATGCTATGAGTCTCTCTCTCTCTCTCTCTCTCTCTCTCTCTCTCTCTCTCTCTCTCTCTCTCTCTCTCTCTCTCATCTCTCTCTCCTTGCTCGCTCTCTCTTCTCCTCTCTCTCTCTCTCTCCTCTCTCTCTCTCTCTCTCTCTCTCTCTCTCTCTTCTCTCTCTCTCTCTCTCTTCTCTCTCTCTCTCTTCTCTCTCTTCTCTCTCTCTTCTCTCTCTCTTTCTCTCTCTCTCCTCTCTCTCTCTTCTCTCTCTCTCTCTTCTCTTCTCTCTCTCTCTCTCTCTCTCTCTCTCTCTTCTCTCTCTCTCTTCTCTCTCTCTCTCTCTCTCTCTCTCTCTCTCTTCTCTCTCTCTCTCTCTCTCTCTCTCTCTCATCTCTCTCTTCTCTCTCTTCTCTCTCTTCTCTCTCTCTCTCTCTCTCTCTCTCTCTTCTCTCTTTTTTTCTCTCTCTCTCTCCTCTCTCTCTCTCTCTCTCTCTCTCTCTCTCTCTCTCTGCCCAGGCAACAGATTCCAGAGAGGAGCCAGAAGAAGAGGAATACTAAAGTGCGGGGCTGACAGGTCCACTGTCTCCCACAGACTGCACTGTGTTGTCCTATGATGGTTTTTACTTGTACAGCTGCTCCCTACAGGACAGTGGGAAGATGATTACATTTAGGAGTGTTTACTCTCTACACAGAGTTCCAGGAGGCAGTTTGTACCCTCTACCCTGACACATGAGTTAGGTAGTAGGGTCAGGTCCAACAGCACAGGAGTTGCCCGGACATGGGATGTGACTGACTCGCCCTAAAAGGACCAGTGGAATAATTTACAGCTCTTCTGAGAATGTGCACTAATTTACTCAACTACATGGCGATAAAGTGGCATCAATACTGCCTTTATCTACKAAAGAAGCTCTTTGACAGAGAAACTGGACATATGGGCTCACAAAGATKATCTGTAAATAATTAGGACACACTGTAGCAGGGTCACACAAACATCGTTTTACTAAGAGGTAGGCCTTTAAAACTTGGTCCATGTTTTTTTTAAATAATTTTCTTGTGATAGTCCCTATCATTAAGATGGAGGCCATTGAGTAAAGCACTGGAAGGAGGGAGGAAACAGAGCTTTCCCCAGCGAGGGGGAGTATAGTAGAGAGGGGAGTGAGAGGAGGGGAGAGGATGTGTCTGTTTGTGTTGGAATCAGTGGGCCTGTCAGACAACAGAGAGAAGAAGGGAAAGTGAGGAAAGAGATACAGAGAGAGAAAGAGAGATTCCAAATGCATAGCAMCTGYCAAAGGGACTCCAGACATTGTGTCAAAGCCTGGGAGGCAGCCAATGTGTAMCCCCATAARTTATACAMGGASAATGTCTTTKTAATCTCRGAACAAGACTGTTATATAACTGRATTGTAGCTRWTTGAAKYCACCAAATGTCTTATTTGAATGTACARTTATGAACCATGACCATTTTGACTTATCAGTGCTCACTGGATGTAGTTGTGTACTTCTCAAAACACTTTAAACACACTATTGTYGTGTTTGTGTGTGCGTGCGTGCCCCGGATATGTTGTGGCCTAGACGATGAAATCTAATTTTCACATGTGAACATTAGATTTCTTTGCTACTATTTCACTATTTATTTTATAMAAGTAATTTATTGCTGTGTTAWCATTAGTACAAGGCTACCTCAGAGAGGCACAAAGCACAGAGCTTAACTAAGAAATTGAAGGAACAAAAGATGTGTAAGCAAGGTATAAATGTGTGTTAATACATTTTGTGTTATATTAMATATGTGTACACATCTTGGGTAAACTGGTTTGTCTGGATAAAACCATAATTATAATGACACAGAAGACTGTCTGTCTGTCYATCTCAGTGAATATTAGTGTGTTGATGGTGCCCTCCAGTGGATGTAAATGTAATTGCAAGAATGGAACAACATTTAGCATGGTTGTACATTTGGCCCTTTGTTCTGGGGGATATACAGTCAATTCCACATTTTGTTGTGTTACAGTCTGACTTGAAAAAAGCAGACATTGAATATGCCTTTGAGCATGGTGAAGTTATTATTACACTTTGGATGGTGTATAGTTAACAAGTCTAGGGCGGATCGGCATAAGGAATAGCAGTCGTTATGTGTGTTTTTTTTTGGAACTGTCGGGGTCCCTGAATTAAGTGTTGCGAGTTAGAATGTAGAAATCAAAGGCGCAGTAACATGTGGTTTGTGCAATCAGCAGTTTTCGCTTGTTTTTGTCAGTCATGACGTCAGTCAATTAGCCTGGTCGCTAACCATTTTAGATTGCCTATTTGTCTCGGAATTATTAAACTTGCGCATGTCCCAGGGGCCCTCGATCGCGGGGGGGGGGCTTTTTATTTTTGGTTAGTCACTCTCACTTCAGATAATATTATCAAGGCATCTGTAAGTCCTGGAAAAAATCTGTAGAAATGCAGAAATTTGCTTCAAAATTACAAAATGATGTCTGCATGGCAAAATGAGTAGAATTGCTAGAATTTGTTATAAATTGCACTTTTCTTTCGCTGTATGGAAAGTGTAGAATGCAGAAACGTCCTTTAAAACTATTCTATGCCCATGGCAATGTGTACAATTGCATGAAATTTGTTATAAATGTGAGATTTTCTTTATCTTGCCATGGCAATAGGTAGAATTGAGGTAATTTGCTTTAAAGGGCAACTTTTCAACTCATTTGCATTATCTCCAGACAATACCAGTGTCAACATTTTGTGAAAATGCTCATTTCTAAGTTTCATAGAATTAATATAATACTTGAACGTTCTACCCCGATGACATCATCAAAAGTTTTAAAAATGAAAAAATGTAAACTGATTTTAACAATATGAGATTCAAGGGGATGTGGGGGCAAGAAAATACCTACCCAGTGCTAGAAACTCGTTCCGGTTTTGAAATCAACGTTTTTTCTTATAGATTTTTTAGGTTATTTTTTTAACACAGATCCTATGAAGCTATGTTTTTCATACAGTGCTTTGGAAGTATTGAGACATTGCTTTTTTTCCACATTTTGTTAGGTTAACCTTATTCTAAATGTATTAAATATTTTTTTCCAATCAAGTCTACACACAATACTATATAATGACAAAGCAAAAAGGTTTTTCAGAATTTTTTGCTAATTTATTCATCATAAAAAACTGAATATATATTTACATAATATTGACCTTTACTCAGTACTTTGTTGAAGCACCTTTGGCAGTGATTAGAGTTTTTAGTCTTCTTGTGTAAAGCTCGTCGTTAAATGAGAAGAGGAGGACCAATGCGCAGGTGGTAAGTATCCATTTTAATAAGAATACTTGAACAATGAAAACAATAAACTGACAAACGACCGAGACAGTTCCGTATGGTGAAGCACAGACACAGAAATAACCACCCACAAAACACAAGAAAAACAGGCCTATAATATGGCTCCCAATCAGAGACAACGACTGACACTGCCTCTGATTGGGAACCATACTAGGCCAAACACAGAAATAGACAACCTAGACATAAAACATAGAATGCCCACCCACATCACACCCTGACCAAACAAAACATACAAACATACAAAGCAAACTATGGTCAGGGCGTGACATCTTGGGTATGACGCTACTGTCACGTTCGTCGTATTGATGAGACCAGGTCGCAGCGTGATATGAATACATTCTTCTTTTAATAAAGAAAGAACACTAAACAAACTAACAAAACACGTGACGCTATATACAACGAGTGCTGAAACAGGTAACTACACATAGACAAGAACCCACGAAACAAAGGGAAAATGGCAACCTAAATTGGACCCCAAATCAGAGACAACGATAAACAGCTGCCTCTGATTGGGAACCAATTCAGGTCACCATAGACCTACAATTACCTAGACTTACAAAAACCCCTAGATCTCTACAAAATCCTAGACACAAAAAACAAGCATACCCACCTCGTCACACCCTGACCTGACCAATAATATAAAGAAAACATAGATAACTAAGGTCAGGGCGTGACAGCTACAAAGCTTGGTACATTATTTGGGGAGATCTCCCATTCTTCTCTGCAGATCCTCTTAAGCTCTGTCAGGTTGGATGGGGAGCTTGCTGCACAGCTATTTTCACGTCTCTCCGAGAGATGTTCGATCTGGTTCATGTGGCCGCTCTGGTGGCCACTCAAGAACACCTGTCCCGAAGCCACTCCTGCGTTGTTTTGGCTGTGAGCTTATGGTCATTGTCCTGTTGGAAGGTGAACTTCAGTCTGAGGTCCTGAGTGCTCCGGAGCAGGTTTTCAACAAGGATCTCTCTGTACTTTGCTCCGTTCATCTTTGCCTCGACCCTGACTAGTCTCCCAGTCCCTGCCCCTGAAAAACATCCCCACAGCATGATGCTGCACACACTATGCTTCACCATAGGGATGGTGCCAGGTTTCCTCCAGACGTGACGAATGGCATTCAGGCCAAAGAGTTCAATCTTGGTTTCATCAGACCAGAGAATCTTGTTTCTCATGGTCTGAGAGTCTTCAGGTACCTTTTGGCAAACTCCAAATGCTGACATGAACAAAATGTGGAAAAAGTCAAGGGGTCTAAATCATTTCCAAAGGCACTGTATGTAGACACTGGTTTTGTGCTAAAGATGATGAATACGAGGTTGAAAAGTGGCAGAATTTCCCTTTAAAACACTCCACCCCATGGTAAAATGGGTAGAATTGAAGGAAATGTGCTTTATAACTGCAAAACCTCTCTCTGCCAAATGGCAAAATGTGCAGAATTGCATGAAATATGTTKRAAAATTGCTACATTTTCTCTCCACCCCATGYCAAAATGTGTAGAACTACAGAAAACTTGTTTTAAAACGGCAACATTTTCTGWACGCTTCATGGCAAAATGGGTAGAATTGCAAATTAACTTTAAAACGTACATTTTTCTCTCTGCCATCAAGAGGGGMTCTACTAAAACATTTTGCCCTTGTGGTGATGGGGTGCCTCAATCAAATCAAATCTCGCTTAGGGCCCCATAAGCCTAGATCCAGCCCTGGTCACCACAAAGACTTGTCCTTCCTAACTCAATATTAACCTAAACGACAGAGTGAAAAAAAGAAAGCCTGTACAGAATAAAAATATTCCAAAACATGCATCCTGTTTGCACTAAGGCATTAAATTAAACATGCAAAAAACATGGCAAAGAAGTTAACTTTATGTCCTGAATACAAAGCYTTACTGTATGTTTGGGGCWKATCCAACACAACATATCACTGAATACCACTCCTCATATTTTCAAGCATATTTTCCTTCGGCAAGGATTAGTGAGGCAAAATCCTAGAGGAAAACCTGGTTCAGTTTGCTTTCCAACAGACCCTGGGGATACAAGTTCACCTTTCAGGAGGACAATAAACCGAAAACACAAGGCCAATATATCACTGGAGAGTTGCTTACCAAGACACATTGAATGTTCCTGAGTGGCCTAGTTACAGATTTATCTTAAATCAGCTGAAATCTATGGCAAGACTAGAAAATGGCTGTCTAGCAATGCAACAACCAATTTGACAGAGCTTGAATAATTTTTTAAAGAATAATGTGCAAATATTGTACAATCAGGTGTGCTCAGCTCCTAGAGACTTACCGCAGAAAGACTCACAACTGTAATCGCTGCAAACAGTGATTCTAACTTGTATTGAATCAGGCTGTGAATATTTCTGAAATTTGATATTTCTGTATTTCATTTTTCAATAAATGTGCAGAAATGTCTGAAAACATGTTATCACCTTTTTCATATATGGGGATTGTGTGTTCGATGGGAAGAAAAATATGAAGATTTAAACCAGGGGTGTCAAACTCAATTACCCAGTGGGCCAAAAACTGTAAAACCTGACAAAGTCGCGGGCCACATTGAACAAATTACTTTTAATATGGACCCAAACAAGTTTTGTTTAACATTGAATATGGAACAAGCATCGCTTATTACCATACAATATATTAATTTAATAGTGGAGACATGCAAAATCGAATTTCAAATGAAAAAACACATCAATGGCATTCATTATTAAATAAAAAAATGTAAATAAAAATCGTATGCCTTTTTATTTTGCAGCTTCTGATTTAAATACCAAAATAACTTTTCCACTGGCTAATAATTTTACAAATAAAATGATAATAAATCAATCAACCATTCAAGCCATGCCTTGTAGCAAGAAAAAGTGCACAAGAAAACGTTAGTTATTGCACTGATCTAATCTGATGTGCCAGCCAGCACTTTGTGATGTGGGTTTTTTGAACATTATTCTGTTTTGTGAAGGAAACCAAACTTCTTTTCATCTCCTCTATCTTTTGGCTCCTTGAGTATGTCCAGGTCTTATGTGTCAATGGTGTTTCGTTTCATAGTGTCGTCTAAATGTTCGTACTCACTTACTTACAGCCATCGTTGACTCCGCACAAACAAGCACAAACAGGTTTGTCTTTTACATAGGTAAACAGATAGATTCTGCCTCCCACTTGTTCAGCAAAGTCCTGTTTTTCTGCTTTCTTTTCGCCATTTTTGGGAAGGGATAGCGTCCACAGTTGTAAGCGTCCTAATGTTGTGAATGACTACTGTACAGGAGAGAGAGGGCGTTTCTGGGTCCTGTGCCTGATTGGCGCGCGAAAACAAGCAGCCAGAGCATTATGGGATTACGTAGTATAGCGGGTGGGAATGCGCTGTATAATACGCGGCGGGCGCAGCCTCTAGTAGTATGTTGTGTATTGTCTCGCGGGCCAAATATATAATTTACCGCCGCCGGCGGGCCAGAGTCTTGACACCCATGACTTTAAACCATTTAAATTTTTTCAAGGACTTATGAATACCTTCTGAAAGGCACTGTATCCCACTGAAAGCTAAGCACTGAAATAACCAAATCTAGTTGTCACGTTCGCTGGAATAAATATCGGACCAAGGCGCAGCGGATGTTGAGTTCCACATAATTTAATAATAAAGTGAAAACTTAGGACCAAAGACAAAACAAATAAACAATATAAACTAACAACGAACCGTGACTACAGGAAATGCTACGTGCACTAACTCAAACAATTATCCCATAAAACACAGGTGGAAAAAATGCTACTTAAATATGATCCCCAATTAGAGCAATCCAGCTGCCTCTAATTTGGAATCATACAAAATCACCAACATAGAAAAACAAAACTAGAACCCCACATAGAAATAATAAACTAGACTAACCTCCAGTCACGCCCTGACCACTCTACCATAGAAAATAATGGGCTCTCTATGGTCAGGACGTGACAGATACCCCCCCCCCCCCCCCCCAAAGGTGCGGACTCTGGGCTGCCAAAACCTGAAGCTAAAATGGGGAGGGTAGATGGGGTGATTAGTTGACGGTGGCGCTCTGGTGCGGGTCGAAGAAAACCGCTCATCCGCGGATCTGTCGAGCATTGGGGCGGCTCTGGTGCGGGCGAAGAACACCGCTTAGCTCGTGATCCAGCCATGACCCGGGCTAAACACTGTGCCTGGACCTCGGTGTTCAAGGGAAGGCTCCTGCCATGGAGGCGGGACTGGAACACCAGAGATCTGTGGACTGGACATCAGTGCGAGAGGAAGCTCCTGCCAATGGATCAGACTGAACCTGTGCTGGACCTCGGTGTCAAGGAAGGCTCCTAGCCATGGATCAGGACTGGGACGGCCCGTATCTGGACTGAGCACCAGGGGAGCAGAGAGGCTCCGCCATCGGAAAGCTGGAAGCGGAAGCCCGCCATGGAGCGGAGACTGGAGCGCTGTGCCTGGACTGCGGCACCAACACAGAAGAAGACCTCGGCCTTGGAGCTGGGCCGGGACACCGTGC
>NC_036852.1:6040548-6096851 GCF_002910315.2 Salvelinus sp. IW2-2015
CTGGGCATCGGCACAGGAATGCTCGGCCATGGAGCGGAGTTTTGCCGCTCCCCATTCCGCAGGAGGATTCCCGGACCAGGTACATCGTCTCAGTATGTCCTGACTGTGAAACGCCCGGAAGCTCTGGACTGGGTACTGTCCGGAAGCACGCTCTGGACTGGGTAACTGTCGCCGGAGCTCTGGACTGGTTACTGTCGCCGAGCTCTGGACTGGGTAACTGTCGCCGGACGCTCTGGACTGGGTACTGTCGCCGGACGCTCTGGACTGAACGTCAGCCGGATGGCTGGGGACGTCGCAGGAAGACCTGCGTGCAGGGTCCGCCTGGTCGTACCGACTACTGAACGCAACCTCAGGGCAGAGCGCGAGAGAGCCAGCGCATCTACCGACTGGGGAGCGCACATGAGAGGCCTGATGTGTGGCTGCTCACAGGTCGCACCAGACTGTGACACGCACTCAGGAGACGTGCGGGAAAACAGACCTACTGTTGCTGTAAGGCACCACCTAGAGCACCTGTTGCGATCTAAGCCTGCATTCAATTTACCCTTTCGGAATTACACACTTCGCACACACATTGCGCTGACTTAGACAGAACTCCACTGCTGTGGAGGCGCACTGGAGACCTGCCTCTAGAAGGGGCCAGCTACCGACTGAGGTCCTAGATGAGGGGCAGCTCCAGCGACTGAAGCGCCGCTCCGGATAGGAGCAGCTCCTGACTGAGGGCCATCTCAGACTGAGGCAGCTCCGGACACTGATGGCAGCTCCGGACTTGAGGTGCAGCTCCGACCTGAAGGCACTCACGACTAGGGCAAGCTCTCATCCTGACTTAAGGGCAGGCTCTGGCAGCTCCTACTGACGGCGCGCTCGGCAGCTCCTACTGACGGGCGCGCTGCGCTCAGGACAACGGGCGTCTGCGCTCAGCAACGCAGCTCAGCGTCGCTGGCACAGGAGGAACTACGGCGCTGGACAGGAGAGACTCACGGCCGCGACAAGAGGAGACCTCACGACGCCTGACTGGAGGAATCTGCAGCGCTGAGCACCGGAGCACTTACGTGCCGGAGACGGAGAGACAGCCTGTGCGGGGGCTTCCACGAGGCTGGTGCATGGAGTACCGGATTAGCATCGGACCGTGAAGCGCCTACAAGTCACAGAGCACCAGCCTGCCCAACCCTACCTGGCCTGAATTGCTCCTTAGCCAAGCCAGTGCGCAGAGGTGCGAATAGGCCGCACGGCTGTGCTGGCGACCAGGGACACCATGCGTTATGGTGCCTGTACCCCGGCCCGAGGAGACGCACTGGAGACCAGAGCGTTGAGCCGGCTTCATGCACACTGGCTCGAATGCCCCACCTAGCACCGGCCGAGACGAGTCGTTATGTACCGCCCTTACGCTAAAACGTGCCTGCCCGGTCCCTCTTCTCTCCACCGAACACGGGTCTGCTCAGGTCTCCTACCTGCCTCCACACTCCCATGTCCCCCTCCAACCCGCTTTGGCTGCCTCGTTCCTCGTTCCCACGCCCACTAACCCTCTGCACGCCTCAACTAGAACCACCAGCCCTCTCGACTTTCCCCCCGCTGCCCCCTCCCAGCTCAGCTTTGGAGCCGGCCTACTCTCCCAACCTCGTGCCAGGTCCCCTTCGCCGTCCCCATGAATCTACCCTCCACAGATCCCAAACGAGTCCTGCGATCTCTGCGATGCTTTGCCGCCATCACCTGCTTGTTCTTTGCTTTGTGTGTTTCTGTAACGCTCTTCCTCTCCCCTCGGCACGAGCGCCAGTAACGAACATGTGACCACATGCGCGCGTAGGCGTATTGCCCATAAACATTCTTATCATACAAACGACACCACAGAAACAAAACAATACATACGATCACCGCTGAAATACAAACATCCAACAGTTCCATTGTGGCGACACCAACACCTATCACCTGGAAAATAAACCACCCACCGAAAAACCCAGTTGGAAAAAGGCCTACCCTAAGCTATGATTCCTCAATCAGAGACAACTAACCGACACCTTGCCTACTATTGACAATCATCACCCAGCCAAACAACAAAAAAACCAACACTAGAAAACGACATAGATAACCCACCCAACTCACGCCCTGACCATACTAAAACAAAGAAATAACAAAAGATCTAAGGTCAGAACGTGACACAGTGCCATCTAGTGGATATAAATGAATTACAGCTATTTGCTTTTACCACCTTGCTACATTGAGAATATATCAGATATTTCATATTTGCTTGCTAGGCTTATATATCCATMTTATTCTATATGTATTTTATTCTATTCTATATTCTACTTTTCTGGAAGCGAATAAAGTGAGAACATTATTGTTTTAACCTGTTTTAAACGTACAGTATACTCCCATTTTATTTGGCATATTGTCAGTATAGTGCTATAAAAAAGTATTTGTCCCCTTTCTAATCTTCTCTATTTTTACATATTTTTGATACTGAATGTTATCAGATCTTCAACCAAAACCTAATATTAGATAAAGGGAACCTGAGTGAACAAGTAACACAACAATTATATTCTTATTTCATTCATTTCAGAAACAAAGTTATGCAACACTCAATGCCCCTGTGAAAAAGGAAATTCCCTCTTACACTCAATAACTGGTTGTGTCACCTTTAGTTGCAATGACTCCAACCAAATGCTTCCTGTAGTCGTTGATCAGTCTCTCACGTAAATGTGGAGGAATTTTGTTTCACCTTTCCATGAAGTGCTGCTGTAACTCAGTGACATTTGTGGGTTTTCAAGCATGTATTACTTGTTTCAAGTCCTGCCACAACGTCTCAATTGGGATTAGGTCTGGACTTTGACTAGGTCATTCCAAAACTTCAAATTTCTTTCTTTTTAGCCATTTTCATGTGTGTTTTGGATCATTGTCCTGCTGCATGACCCAGCTGCGCTTCAGCTTCAGCTTACAGACAGATGTCCTGATTTTCACCTGTAGAATTCTCTGATACAGAGAAGAATTCATGGTTCTTTCTATTACGGAAGGTCGTCCAGGTGCTGAGGCAAGAAAGCGTCCCCAAACCATCACACGACAACCACCATGCTTGACCATTGGTATAAGGTTCTTACTGTGGAATTCAGTGTTTGGTTTTTGCCAGGCATAATGGGACCCACTCTGACCTGCAGCATCAGGTAGGTTCACAGCGCAAGCTACACAGCCTCCTCATCCTTTGGTTTGGCTTCTCTTCAAGGTTACCCACCACTTTGGCTTGCTAGGAAGGCCTAATGTTTCTTTATATTTCGCCCTTTTTTCTTTTCATTGTTTTTGTTGTCATTTTCAATTTTCAAACATTTGCCGGATGTTCTGGACTGGGGACCGTCGCTGGAGACCCCGGACTGGGGACCGTCGTCGGAGGCCCCGGGCTGGGGACCGTCGCCGGAGGCCCCGGGCTGGGGACCGTCGCCGGAGGCCCCGGGCTGGGGACCGTCGCCGGAGGCCCCGGACTGTGGATCGTCCTGGACGCTCCGACGTAGCCCCCGCTTTGGACGTTCCGACGTGGCCCGTCGTGAGTTCCCTACTGGCCCGCGTATGGGTTCCGTAGTGCCCGTCGTTGGATTCCGGATGTGCCCGTCGTTGCAGGTTTCCGTACGGATGCCCGTCTTGGATGTTCCGACTGGGCCCAGTCTTGGAACGTCCGATCACTTTGCCGTTCCTTTGCAGGGTTCCGAGACTATGCCGTCTTGAGGTTCCGTATGCGTACTGTCGCCGGACTCTGCATGAACTGGGTGGTACCGGCTAGGGAACGCACCTCAGCGAATCAGGAGAGAACCAGGGACTGCACCCTGGATGCACTGAGGCCTGCGTGCGTGTGCCGCAAACTGTATACCGCTACGGACACGCACCTCAGGCGAGTGCGGGAGAAAGAACAGGCGTATGACCCTGGAACACTGGAGCTCGTACGTGTGCCGGACTGTGTACCGGGCTGCAGACACGCACCTCAGGCGAAGTGCGGAAGCAGCACAGGACTACTGACTGTGAGGCGTACTTGAGTTGGACGTGTAGAGCTAGACCAACCCGTCTTGGCTGATGTTTTATATATGACGCACTGGCTTGCAACTCACCGGAAGACACAATACGCACATCCGAGCGCAGATTTCCTGCATCCAAGGGAGGTCAGACTGGAGACCAGGAGCGCCTGAGCCCACCTCCTCCTCGGCTAGGAGCCCATTCTCGCCCGCAATGCGGAGCTGGAATTAGAGCGCACCGGGCCTAGAATAGCGCACTGGAGACACCTTCGTCCACCGACATAACACGCGCTGACCAGTAACACTCTCCCCACTGTAAGCACGAGGATTGTCAGTCTCCTACATGACTCACCAAATCTCCCGTGTGCCCCCCGCCAAAAATGTATTGTGGCTGCCTCTCGGGCTTTCCTGTACCGTCTTACCCTATATGTCCCTCTCCTCTATTCTCCGTATTTCTCCTCGTATTTATCCCTTCCTCTGCCTGTTTCCACCTGCATTCCATGGGCAAAGTCTTGATCCCCTCCATTACCCTCCCAGTACCGATTCCCTCCACCTCATGTTTTCTCCCGGGTCCATATGTCCACTCTTCTTTATCACGCTCTTTTCCTTATTAATGCTGTAATTCGTCACGGTTCTCATAACGTACAGACCAAGGCGCAGGCTGACTGATGAATACATTCTTCTTTATTAAAAACGAAGAAACCACTAAACAACTAACAAGAAATAACAAAAGAAACGTGACGCTATAAAACACGAGAGCTACATTGCAAACTACACATAGCACAATACCCACAAAAACCAAACAATGTAAAATGCATCTAAAATAGGGATCCCCAATCAGAAGACAATGATAAACAGCGTCTCTGATGAACCAATTCAGCCACCATCAGACCTACATTTACCTAGACAATACCAAAACCCCTGTTCACACGGCCTTCACGGAACACTGCTCCCCACAACCGTAAGGCTCTCCAGAGTAGTAGAGTCCCTGCACAACGCAATCACTTGGGGCAAACTACCTGCCCTCCAGACACCTACACCACCCCGATTCACAGGAAGGCCATAAAAGATCATCAAGGACAACAACCAACCTCAGCCCATGCCTGTTCACCCGCTATCATCCAGACAGCCCGGTCATACAGCTGGCATCAACAGTAGGACCAGAGACTGAAAAAACAGCTTCTATCTCAAGTCACAGACTTTAAAACACACACTAACACTCGAGTGGCTGCTGCCAACATATCGATCTCAACCTCCAGTCACCTTTAATAAATGAACTGATGGAAAATGACAAACATGTTCACTAGCCACTTTAACAATCCACTTAATTAAATGATATATGATTACTGTACCTCTATATCATCTACTGCATCTTCATCTTTATGTAATACATGATCACTAGCCACTTCTTAACTACTGCACTTTTATTTTACATCCAACATTACATACTCATCATATACATACGTATCGATACCATCTACTGGCTATTCTACGCGTTCTGTACCATCACTCATTCATATACTTTCATGTACATATTCTTTATCCCTTTACAACTTGTCTGTGTATAAGTAGTATTTGGAATTGTATAGGTTAATTACTCTTGTAATTACATCATTGTCGAACTAGAAAAGCACAAGCATTTCGCTACACTCGCATTAACATCTGCTAACCATGTGTATGTAAAAATACAATTTATTTGATTTGATTTGAACCCATAAGATATACAAAACCCTAGACAAGACAAGAACACCCTACCACCCATCGTCACACCCTGACCTAACCAAAATAATAAAGAAAACAAAGATAACTAAGGTCAGGGCGTGACAGTGGTATGCTACCCATTCCATTACTGTACGTATTCATGTCTCACTGACCACTTTTTAACTCTGTTTATTTTCCCCACACACTGTCTTTATCAGTCTCATATTTCTGAATAAAGGAGGGGCCGGAGGAAGGAGAGTTACACTGAAACCTGCAGAGGTCCAGAAGGTAAGATGGGCAAAAGGGCACTGACTTCACACTTTTTGACCCTGTTTGAAATGTCTGTCTGAGCRTAGGACACAAAGACTTTAAGGTATTGAACAATATGTTAACTGTCGTGTCTATATAGGTTACACTGRTGAAATGTGTCTTTCTTTCTCTTAGAACCACATCCAAACATGAAAGTCTTTGCTTTTGGTCTCCTGCTCCTGGTGGCCGTCATCTATGGTAAATATCATCTCTTCATGTTGAACCATCCTACTGTCTTTCTTTTCAAAAGTTCAGATTAATATAACCTCGATAGTAGGTCAGTAGTGCGCACTAGACTACACACTATGGCCTATGGCCAGTGACTTTCAAGGTTTAGTCGTGTTTTCGTTAATGTTTCTCTATTTCTCTATTTCTCTCTCTTTCTCTCCACCCTCTCTCAGGTGAGGCCCTGCAGGGCCATAACTGTGTCCGGGCCACGCCAGGCAGTGCTGATTGTGTGGGGACTGTGGAGACCTGTCCTCCTGAGCTGGACGCCTGTGCCAAAGTGACCTACCCTTCCCCTTATGGTGAGTCCCAGCACCATTCAGTCAGCATGGCATATAGCCACAATCACTGCCACAGTGCCTTATTAATCCGGCCAGAAATCCATCAAAGACATACACACACACACAACAGAAATCTATTTACTAGGTAGGCCTACAAGATTATCACTCAGTCYTAAGTCATTTTACCCACTGGACAAAAACTGGTTGAGTCAATGTTGTTTTCATGTCATTTTAACCCCCAAAAAATCTATGTGATGACGTTGAATCAACATAGAAAACTGATTGGGTTTGAAAAAGGTCATCAACTCTTTTTATCACCCAGCTTTGAACCTAAATCCAATGACATGGTGACATTTCCTGTTGATTTCATGTTGAATTCGCGTTAGTTGACAACTCAACCAAATGTAAATCAAACCTAGATGTTGAACTGACGTCTGTGCCCTGTGGGTATCATCGTCATCATCATGTCTCTCCCCCCTCTCTATCTGTCTCTCTCTATTTCTCCAGAGCACACCTTCCACAAGTCCTGCTTCAAGATGATGGAGTGCCTGAAGCTTGGTGCGACCGAGGGACTGAGAGTCACCTGCTGCAACTGGGACAAATGCAACGTATAAGACCCATGCCTCTACTCACCTTCTGTATCATTGGTAAGCATGTGGCTGGAGCCCTGTTCAAATGGCAAGGAAATACATTCAGTATTGCAAAATGATATTTTAATCTTTTGTTCCTGATTTCAACATATGTCTAAATGTCATAAGAATAACTTGTTTACAATATGATATGAATGATTAATCATCCAACACCACCTCTTACATAAACTTTGCACACCAGTCAGTTGTTTGGTTGAGCTTTAATATTTCGAAATTCTCTTGACKCCCTGTCCCAATGTGGAATGTCCCAGTATGGAACACGACACTGCAAACCTTTGTCTCGTGAAATCCGGGAACTTCCATTCTTTTACAGAGAGATATAGGGCACTGCTTGTGCTAAATCTGAGTAAATACATTGCCCAATATCTCACACAAGTGACTCATAGATAGCAGGTTAATTAGCATACTATGCTGTATAAAAGGAGAAGGAGAAGGAGAGGAGAGTAAAGGAAGCTCAACACACCTAAAGGAAATACAATCAGGTGAGCAACTACTCTACTATCTACAGCTTTGTCTCATGATATTGTGCTACTGGGGTTGTGAAATGGTTTGGTTCAGATGTTTTTGCCACATTTCAAATAAATCAGACTACATTGGACCTACATGTTGCAGTTGTTGAACATCGCATAATCCCACCACATAGACGAGTCTTTGGTGATTTCTTCTTCTATTGTTGGAACGACAGATCAAAAGACTCCTGAAGAAAGAAAAAATGGAAAGCTGTATGTTTTTCTCTCCTTCTCCTGCTGCTGGCATGTAGCTTTGGTGAGTCTGCCCAACAAGGTCTTCATCTTTTTCATCTCTTTATTTGACAGGGACAATGCCAAATAAACACATGTACCAGATTAAAGCTTGCTTGCTTTATTCTCATCTCCATTCTTTAATCTCCAGTCTCCCAGTCTACACACTGGATAACCAGACACACTCCAATACAACAGAGATAATGCTGTTCTTCTGTTTTCTCCAGGAGAGGGCCTGAGATGCAACCGTTGTATTGGCAAAGGCTGCAGAAACACAGGAGACCTGCCGTATTGACCATGACACCCTGCGGCACGCTATTCAAGCCTCACTCCGTACGTATCTATTATCCCTTCACTAGGCAGTATACCCTGAGGTTTCATGTATATATCCCTTCACTAGCAGTACCCTGGTTCACTGTTATACCCTTCACTAGCAGTATCCCTGATTTCATCTGTTATATCCCTTCACTAGGAGTATCCCTGAGTTTCATCTGTATATATCCCTTCATAGCAGTATACCCTGAGTTTCATCTGTTATACCCTCACTGAGTACCCGTTTCACTGTATATCCCTTCACTAGGCAGTATACCCTGAGTTCATCTGTATATATCCTTCACTAGCAGTATACCCTGAGTATCTGTATATATCCTTCACTGCATATACCTGAGTTTCATCTGTAATATTCCCTTCACTAGGCAGTATACCTGAGTCATCGTATATATCCTTCACAGGCAGTATACCCTGAGTTCATCTGTATATATCCCTTCACTAGGCATATTACCCTGAGTTCATCGTATATATCCCTTCACTAGCAGTTACCTGAGTTTCATCTGTATTATATCCTTCACTAGGCAGTATACCTGAGTTTCATCTGTATAGTATCCCTTCACATAGCAGTATACCCTATTTCATCTGATATATCCTTACTAGGCAGTATACCCTGAGGTTCATCTTATATATCCCTCACTAGGCAGTATACCCTGAGTTTCATCTGTATTATATCCCTTCACTAGGCACTTTACTGTGTTTAACCCTAGGATCAGTAACCAATTGGGAAAACACAAAATATTGGATCTTTTGATTGACATCTAAGGAAAACGTTTGCTTTATCCAATCAAGAAAAAATATGCTGGTTGTCTTCTGTATCTGGTGTTTTATCCTGTCTCGCTTCTCTCTCTCCACAGCTATCTCATACTTCAAGAGATGCATGAAGATGTCAGAATGCATGCTGCTGGGAAGCAACAGGACATTGATGCCTATTTGCTGCACCACCAACCAATGCAACTGAAGAGACACATCCTCTGTCTACATTGTCACGCCATGACCTTAGAGATCCTTATTTATTCTCTATGTTTGGTTAGGTCAGGGTGTGACTCGGGTGGGATAAATCTATGTTTTCTATTTCTTGTTGTTTAGCAGTGTGGTTCCCAATCAGAGGCAGCTGTCTATCTTGTCTCTGATTGGGGATCATAAATAAGTAGTATTTTCCGTTTGGGGTTTTGTGGGGTGTTGTTTTCTGTTTAGGTTGTTTCCCTGACAGAACTGTGCGCTTTCGTTTTCTCCTTTTGTCATTTTGTTTTGAGTGTTTTTGTGAACATTAAATCATGAACACTTTTCACGTTGCCCTTTTGGTCTCATTCCGACGACGAACGTTACAACCATACTGTATACTATACAGTCCATTAATTGTACTAATCAATGCACATGATTGAAACTGTCAAGAAGTAACAGACATAAAGTTGTACTGTTTGTTCCAAACAGTTTGCATTTATTTATTATTTATGTTTGACATAATTAACATGTGATTAGCCAGGTGATGGCCTGAAACATGAGCACTGCACTGAGCATGTTCAGTTTACATTATAAGTCATACACAAGTCATATGCAGGACTAGTTTATAGCCTYTATTATGTATTACCCAATACCTCCACAGAAAATATAGACTACATTTAGTTGTTCTGTTGAGGGTGTGATATCTTAAAATTATCATTACACACTCTGTCCCGATGTGGAATGTCCACATGTGGAACAGAGCAGACCATGGATAACTATAGTTTGCAGAAAGTAAAACATTTGACTACTTTTCTAAGCTATTTGAAAACAGATCTCAGAAATGGACTACTTTTCTAAGCTATTTGAAAACAGATCTCAGAAATGGACTACTTTTCTAAGCTATTTAAATACAGATCTCAGAATGTAACTACTTTTGTTTAACTATTTGAATACAGATCTGAGAAAGCAACTGCTTCAAAAAGTACAGTGGCAAGAAAAAGTATGTGAACCCTTTGGAARTACCTGGATTACTGCATAAATTGGTCATGCAATTTGATCTGATCTTCATCTAAGTCACAACAATAGACAAACACAGTCTGCTTGAACTAATAACACCCAAACAATTATACGTTTTCATGTCTTGATTGAGCATACCGTGTTAACACTCACAGTGCAGGGTGGGGAAACTATGTGAACCCTTGGAACAATAGACAAACACAGTGTGCTTAAACTAATAACACACAAACTATTGTATTTTTCTTGTCTATATTGAATACATCATTTWAACATTCCCAGTGTAGGTTGGAAAAAGTATGTGAACCCCTAGGCTAATGACTTTTCCAAAAGCTAAAGATMTAATAACTGGTTGACCCTCCTTTGGCAGCAATAAACTCAARCAATTGTTTTCTGTAGTTGCGGATCAGACCTGCACAACGGTRAGGAMGAATTTTGGAACATTCATCTTTACCAAAKTGTTTCAYTTCAGRAATATTCTTAGGATGTCTGGTGTGAACCGCTCTCGAGGTCATGCCACAGCATTTTAAAATCGGYWTGAGGTCAGGACTCTGACTGGGCCACTCCAGAAGGTGTATTTGCTTCTGTTGAAGCCATTCTGTTGTTGATTTACTTCTGTGTTTTAGGTCGTTGTTCTGTTGCATCACCCAACTTCTGTTGAGCTTCAATTCGAGGATAGTTAGCCTTACATTCTRCTSCTKAATGTCTTGATAAACTTGGGAATTCATTTTTCCGTCGATGACAGCAAGCTGTCCAGGCCCTGAGGCAGCAAAGCAGCCCCAAACCACGATTCTCCCTCCACCATACTTTACAGTTGGGATGAGGTTTTGATGTTGGTGTGCTGTGCCTTTTTTTCTCCACACATAGTGCTGTGTGTTCCTTCCAAACAACTCAACTTTAGTTTAATCGGTCCACAGAATATTTTGCCAGAAGCGCTGTGGAACATCCAGGTGCTCTTTTGTGAACTTCAGACTTGCAGCAATGTTTTTTTTGGACAGCAGTAGCTTCTTCCGTGGTGTCCTCCCATGAACACCATTCTTGTTTAGTGTTTTACATATTGTAGACTTGTCAACAGAGATGTTAGCATGTTCGAGAGATTTCTATAAGTCTTTAGCTGACACTCTAGGATTCTTCTTAACCTCAGTGAGCATTCTGCACTGTGCTCTTGTAGTCATCTTTGGACTGCAGGACGGCCACTCCTAGGGAGAGTAGCAACAGTGCTGAACTTTCTCCATTTATAGACAACTTGTCTTACCGTGGACTGATGAATATCAGCAATATTCCAGCTTAATGAGAGTCAAAAATTCTTCATCTTAGGTCTTCTGAGATCTCTTTTGTTTCGAGGCATGGTTCACATCAGGCAATGCTTCTTGTGAATAGCAAACGCACATTTTGTGACTGTTTTTTATAGGGCAGGGCAGCTCTAACCAACATCTCCAATCTCGTCTCATTGATTGGTCTCCAGGTTAGCTGACTCCTGACTCCAATTAGCTTTTGGAAAAGTCATTAGCCTAGGGGGTTCACATACTTTTTCCAACCTACACTGTGAATGTTTAAATGATGTATTCAATATAGACAAGAAAAATACAATAGTTTGTGAGTTATTATTTTAAGCACACTGTGTTTGTCTATTGTTCCAAGGGTTCACATAGTTTTTCCACCCTACACTGAGTGTTTACACGGTATGCTCAATAAAGACATGAAAACGTATAATTGTTTGAGCATTATTAGTTCAAGCAGACTGTGTTTGTCTATTGTTGTGACTAAGATGAAGATCAGATCAAATTTTATGACTAATATATGCAGAAATCCAGGTAATCCCAAAGGGTTCACATACGTTTTCTTGCCACTGTATATAGATTAGGCTAAGGGAACTACTTGTGCTAAACCTGAGTAAATATTGCCATTATCTCACACAAGTGACTCATAGATAGCAGCTTTATTAGCATATTATGCTGCATAAAAGGAGAGGAAAGTAAAGTAAAAGAGAGCTCAACACACACCTAAAGGAAATACAATCAGGTGAGCAACTACTCCACAATCTATTGCTCTTCATAACTTTGTCTCATGATATTGTGCTACTAGGGTTGTGAAATGGTTGGTTTCAGAATGTTTCTGCACGTTTAAAGTAAATAAGAGGTAGACCTACGGTTTGTAGACCTACGTAGACTTCCAGTACATGTTGCAATTGTTGGAGATAGCATAATCCCACCACATAAAGGGAGTCTTTGATGATGCATTATTTTCTATGGTTGGAACGACAGATCTAAAGACTCCTGAAGAACAACAGAGGAAAAATGAAAGCTGTATGTTTTTCTCTCCTTCTCCTGCTGCTGGCATGTAGCTTTGGTGAGTCTGCCCAACGAGGTCTTATTTTAGCATATAATAACTCACCAACAGTTACTCTTGAACCGTTCAAGCTAGATGCACCAAACCAATTTTCACATGTTCAGGCTATCCTAACGCTCAGCGTGAGGAAGGGTCTCGTGTCCTCTCATGTACTCCCAAGTCCAAAACTACTTTACCTCAGTTTCACGCTGCTTGGTCCTGCGCGGGTGGGATTTTCTGTCACGATCGTGTGGAGAGACGGACCAAGGCGCAGCGTGATTGGAGTTCCACATCTTTATTTTTAGTGAAACTTGAAACAAACAACGACCGTGCAGTACTGCGGTGCAACATGCACTCACTCAAAAACAATATCCCACAAAAGCAGGTGGGAACAGGGACACCTTAAGTATGATCCCCAATTAGAGACAACGATAATCAGCTGCCTCTAATTGGGAACCATACTCAATCCCAAACATAAAATCAAAATGACTAGAACACCCCCCTAGTCACGCTCTGACCTAAACATCATGGAGAAGCAAGGGCTCTCCATGGTCAGGGCGTGACAGATATAGTAGTCTATCAAAGTAATCAAACCAATCATTTTACTACAGTGCCTTCAGAATGTATTCATATCCCTTGACATATTCCACTTTTGTTGTGTTACTGCCACAATTGATGAAATATATATTTTATCTCACCCATCTACACACAATACCCCACAATGACAAAGTGAAAACATGTTTTCAGACATGTTAGCAAATTGAATGAAAGTTAAATACAGAAATATCTCATTTACATTTGTATTCAACCCCTTGAGTCAATACATGTTAGAATCACCTTTGGCAGCGATTACAACTGTAAGTCTTTCTGGTTAAGCCTGTAAGAGTTTTGCAAACCTGGATTGTACCATACTTGCACATTATTCTTTAAAAAAATCTACAAGCTCTGTAAGGTTGGTTGTTGATCATTGCTAGACAGCCATGTTCAAGCCAATTTCAGTAAAAATATGTACTAGGCCACTCAGGAACATTCAATGTCGTCTTGGTAAGCAACTCCAGTTTATATTTGGCCTTGTGTTTTAGTTTATTGTCCTGCTGAAAGGTGCATTTGTCTCCCAGTGTCTGTTGGAAATCAAACTGAACCAGGTTTTCCTCTAGGATTTTGCCTGTGCTTAGCTCTATTACGTTTATTTTTACTCTTAAAAACTCCCTAGTCCTTGCCGAAGACAAACATACCCATAACATGATGCAGCCACCACCATGCTTGAAAATATGAAGAGTGGTACTCAGTGATGTGTTGTGTTGGATTTACCCCAAACATAACACTTTGTATTCAGGACATAAAGTTAACTTCTTTGCCACATTTTTTTCATGTTTAATTTAGTGCCTTATTGCTGTCAGGATGCATGTTTTGGAATATGTTTTATTCTGTACAGGCTTACTTCTCTTCACTGTTGATTGTTGTGTTACATTCACTGGACTCCCACCAATTAAACTTCATGTACAATTACCATCTAATTGTATGTCTTTATTTGACAGGGACAATGACAAATAAACACATGCACCAGATTAAAGCTAGATTGCTTATTCTCATCTCCATTCTGTCATTTTACACAATGAATAACCAGACACACTCCAATACAACAGAGATGATGCTGTATCTTTGATTTTTCCAGGAGAGGGCCTGAGATGCAACCGATGTATTGGCAATGGCTGCAGTAACACAGTGGAGACCTGCCGTATTGACCATGATACCTGTGCCATGGTCATATTCAAGTACCCACTTCGTACGTACTGCATCTATTATCCCCTTCACTAGGCAGTATACCCTGAGTTTCATCTGTATATATCCCTTCACTAGGCACTTTACTGTGTTTAACCCTAGGATCAGTAACCAATCGGTAAAACACCAAATATTGGATCCTTTTGATTGACATCTAAGGAAAACATTTGCTTTATCCAATCAGGAAAATGTGCTGGGTTGTGTCTCCTGTATCTGGTGTTTTATCCTGTCTCGCTTCTCTCTCTCCACAGCTATCTCATACTTCAAGAGATGCATGAAGATGTCAGAATGCATGCTGCTGGGAAGCAACAAGGACATTGATGCCTATTGCTGCACCACCAACCAATGCAACTGAGAGACACATCCGCTGTCTACAATACTGTTTACTATACAGTCCATTAATTGTACTAATCAWTGCACATGATTGAAACTGTCAAGAAGTAACAGAAATAAAGTTGTACTGTTTGCATTTAATTATTATTTATGTTTGACATAATCAACCTGTGATTAGCCAGGTGATGGCCTGAAACATGAGCACTGCACTGAGCAAGTTTATATTTTCTGTGGTGGTACTGGGTAATACATCATATAGGCTATAAACTAGTCCTGTATATGACTTGTATATGATTTATCAGATACAAACTAGACTCCGTTCAGCTTAAATTTGTCATTACACACTCTGTCGAAATGTTGAATGTCCCAATGTGGAACAGAGCAGACCTTGAATAACTGCGTTGTGGAAAGTTAATCCGGTGGAACAAATAGTTACTTTGGAGGTACCTACAACTATTTGAATACAGATCCCAAAAAGGACTACTTTTTAAAACTATTTGTATTTTCAAAGTACAAAATATAACGATTTTCGYCCCAGGTCTGGAACAGTCCCTGTTTTGTGYCACTGATCGCTGTAAACTTTCTTGTCTTGCGCAATCTCTTCTGAAAACCTGGAATTCACATTCTGATAGTCAGATCCAGACAAGAGGACATCTGGGAAATMCTGTGCTAAACCTGAATAAATGAAACATTGTCTAATGAATATCACAGAATAGATTCAAGTAAATGAGCTGCTTCATGACATATGGTGAGGAGAAGGGAAAGGAAAGCTAGAATACAAAATACAATTTATTGGACCAGAAAGAAAGGCTCTAAAGGAAACTTAACCAGGTCAGAGATTCTGTTTGAGTTGTAGCATACCTGCAACTACTTCACTATTTATTGCTCATAACAACACACTATAACAAAGCTTAGAAATCGCTACAAGAACAAACACAAACACTAAAATGCTTAAAAAGTTGTAAAGTGTTACAAATATTTGTCTCAATTAAATTGTGCTACTTGGGTTTCACCATGTCTATCATTATACACAAGCCTGCATGTGAAGCGCCGGGACAGGACCAACTGTATACGTTAGTCACACTAAGAACTCGTTGATGACATATGTTCTATCGTTAAAAAGACACCTGACGAGAAGGAAAGATGAAAGTGGTGTGTGTTTGTCTCCTTCTCCTGCTGCTGGCTTTAAGCTATGGTGAGTCTGCCCAAAAAGAGTACTCTGTGTCTTACTAGATCACTGAATACTTGCTTGGTTATTAACCTGACTGAACCATTGTGAAGTCATTTTTTCACCATTGTTTAACATGGAGCATTCAGTCAGGTTTAACCAAGCTACTAAACAAATGTTTTCACCATTGTTTAACGTGAGGCGTTCAGTCAGGTTTAACCAAGCTACTAAACTACACCAGAGATAATGCTGGTCTACTGTATTTCCAGGAGCGGGCCTAAGGTGAAACAAACGTCTTGACAGTGGCTGTGGAGACCATAGCTGAGACACACTGGAGAACTGCCAAAGCGAGAGAAAAAACATCTGTGCGAGAATCACATTCAAACACTCCCTTCGTATGCAGCTCCCTCCTTCACTTGGCCACTTTACCTTGTTCTTCATCGGTGCGACCTACCAAGGTTAAATGATCAGTGAAACACACACATTTTGGGGTAGTAGTGCTGATCTTGGATCATTTTTGTCTTTTAGATGATAATGAATAAGATTATATGGACACGGGGGACCTATTCCTGGATCAGAACTCTGAGAGGCTTTATAAATACAGGCCCAGGTTATGTCTCTTAGGTATCTGGTATTTTCAATCCTCTCTCCACAGCTCCCTCAACATTCAAGAGATGCATGCAGATGTCAGAATGCCGGATGTTTGGAGACGAGAGTGAGAACATTCATGTCTGGTGCTGTCCCTCCGACCGACCGATGCAACTGAGACAACCGTTGACTACCATAGTTGATTCTATAATTTGGTGTGATGTCTGGCACCGCAAGAGTACCACATATGTAGTCCATTTACCATCCGTTTACTGTTGTGAAGTAGTTACAAAATAAAAGTTGCTTTGTTCCACCAACAGTTTGCATTAGTTTATTGCTGTCAGCTTTAACTTGAAAGCATGATTCAGTTTGATCAAATAGATGGGCCTATACAGATATCATCTGACTCTTTAGCATGTGATTGGTCAGGTAAGTTGATGGCATAAAACGTGAGCCCTGAGCAGCACTATATGCCACCACCCAAGGCTTGAGCTGCTCTGCCGTTACTATAGTGACCAAGTGGGAGAGATCCAGGTGGCATTCCTAGAACACTTCCCATGGCAGCTTGCCGTGTCACAATTCCCAGAACACTACACCATTTTTATCAGGAACTTCAGGGATGAAGTTGTATTTACGTAACATGAAAATACGGTTTATATGAGAACAGCACTGAGTTTACACTAGAGTTCCARATACACATGTGAAGCACAAGAACTCAGGTGAGATTATTACATTCTGTAGGTGACAATTACGTAGCCATTCTAAAATACCTTGTAATGAAAATATCTCGGACTATCCTGTGTTTGGTTAAGCAGTGAAGATGAGAGTCGTGGTTATATCTTTCCTCCTTCTGATGCGTTCTATTTGCGGTATGTGAGTGAATAGAATGTTCTGGAAATAACTTCAAAACAACATTGAAACTCTTCCACTCTGTGTTCATGACAATAACATGCTGTATAGTGTTTGTGAACTGTATTAACAACCTAATTGATTCAGTGAATATACAATATACTGATATATATATAAGAACACAATATTAAAGTTTTACAAAAAAATATTTTAAAACTGAGTTTGTGGTACTGTCTAGGTGTAGGAGAGTGTTACCGGTGTCGCTCAGACACTCCTAATGAGTGGAGACGTCTCATTTATCACTTGGTTATTGGAATGAATTATTTCAGATCAAATGTGAGAAAGCCACAAATCAAGGTTCCACTCACTCTAATTTCTCCTCMTCCCCAATATCTCATCATCTACTACATTAAGATCAGTGAAATCTTGTTTTTACATTGTTTGTGTATGTTTGTTGATGTTGTGATTGCATTCCTTTTGTGTCCCACGGTCCACCTCTCTCTCCTTGTAATGGTGTCATGTTTCCGAGGATTCATCAGCAGCAAGGAGTGTGAACATCTCCAGGGCATCGAGGGAGGACTCCTCCACAGCTACTGCTGCAAATATGACCTCTGTAACCACTAAAGGGACAGTGCATTTAAAATGTCTTCTCTAGTCTTCCATTTGTTATATAGCCTAAAAATAAAATTAATAAATATCTGCATGTTTACATAATTTGTGGATCTTTTTTAGGTTATAGTCTTAGATTACAGATCTTTTTTAGGTTATAGTCTTAGGTTACAGTTCTTTTTTAGGTTATAATATTAGGTTACAGATCTTTTTTAGGTTATAGTCTTAGGTTACAGATCTTTTTAGGTTATAGTATTAGGTTACAGATCTTTTTTAGGTTAAGGTCTTAGGTTACAGATCTTTTTTATGTTGCAGTTTCACACTTCAACTTCAAATATTACAACATAATTACAACATGATTTCAGGGCTGATTTGTCACAATGAATAGAAACTGATACATAATTCCTCCACTAGATGTCAACAGAGCTCCTACTTACAGCATAGTCCAATACAAATAGTTTATGGTTTAGCTGGGCACAGCATGACACTCCATAGTGACAGACATGCATTATTAATACGCTGAATGAAACTACATTTATCAGTTCCCTACAATACATCATGATCATGCATTTGACACGAATAAAACCAAAATGTATTAATAATTCAAACTCTATACAGATAATGATTATTTTSCTGTGTCCCAAATGGCACCCTATTCCCTAATATAGTGCGTTCAATTTGACCAGGGCCCATAGGGCTCGTGCACTACTCTGACCAGGGCCCATAAGGTGAAACGTATTGCACTATGTAGGGAATAGGGTTCCATTTGGGATTCACTCTAGTGTCAAGAGACTCTGTGTAGTAGTGTATTGACTGACACACTCATGCTGAGAGACAAGCTCCGTCTGTGTCAATAGTTAATTATTTAATTCATTACACTCCGATAACCGATCGTTACACCTCCTAGGGAATTGTATGCTCACGCTCCACATGTGATTGTTCTTTTCTAAAGGCTAACACAGTCGAGTAAACACACACACAATCACACACACACACAAACACACACACAAACACACACACATGCAAACGTTGATGGCTGAAGTAGGCAACTCGTATCACGTCCATTCCTCCCTTCCCACGTAGACACAGGGATTCCCTGACTCTGGTTTTATGACCCATACTGTAGGGGACACCCCATTGGCAGAGGCTTCCCCCAGTCAGGGGGGAAGGAAACCACCAGGGTTGTGGAAAATACCATTCAGCAGCCTGCAGGAGACTACAAGACCCCACACCAACTACCTACTTCCTCCACCACATGCTTCCAAGGATCCCCCTCTGCACACACGCATGCATATAASTACATATTCTTTTACCATTTTTTAAAAGGAGCAGGGGGTATTCCTCCTCTTGAAAGTTGCAGTGTGGTTGGACCACCAGGTGAATAAAATGTACATGTGTAATTTATTGAGTAACTCTGGCATTTCCTGAGATATAGCCTTAGAGCTTAAAGGTGTAATCCGTAGTTGAAACAATAACAAAGTGGCTACCCTGCCWCTGTGTTGGTAAAAATGCAGAGCTCTTGATGCAAGGAATGAAAAAATATAGTTTGAAGTTTATTTGGAGGCTATATATAGTGTTTGTTTACATTTACAATGTTTGCACACATTGAAGTAAAACAAGCTTTGGTTCTGAGGCATTATAAATGAGGCATTTATAAGTTATAGTCTTCTTATTTTATAAGCCCAAAAATGGATGWAGCATCTGTGGATTGCCCCTTTAAGATATGYTCACACACTGTGACTSAGCGTTGCATGACCAAGGACACGTCGGTAGCCATGAAGTGCTTGAAAGGCTGGTCATGGCTCKCAACAACAGCATCCTCCCGGACACTCTAGACCTACTCCAATTCGCATATCGCCCCAACAGATCCACAGATGACACGATCWCAATCGCACTCCACACCGCCCTTTCTCACCTGGACAAAAGGAACACCTATGTGAGAATGCTGTTCATCGACTACAGCTCAGCGTTCAACACCATAMTGCCCACGAAGCTCATCACTAAGCTAAGGACTCTGGGACTTAACACCTCCCTCTGCAACTGGATCCTGGACTTCCTGACGGGCCGCCCCCAGYTGGTAAGAGAAGGCAACAACGKGTCTGCCACGCTGATCCTTAACACTGGGGCCCTTCACGGGTGTGTACTTAGTCCCCTTCCCTGTTCACCCACGACTGAGTGGCCAAACACGACTCCAACACCATCATTACATTTGCTGATGACACGACAGTGATAGGCCTGATCACCGACAACAATGAGACGGCCTATAGGGAGGAGGTCAGAGATCTGGCAGTGTGGTGCCAGGACAACAACCTCTCCCTCAATGTGAGCAAGACAAAGGAGCTGATCGTGGACTACAGGAAAAGGCGGGCCGAAACGGGCCCCAATTAACATCGACGGGGCTGTAGTGGAGCGGGTGGAGAGTTTCAAGTTCCTTGGTGTCCACATCACCAACAAACTATCATGGTCCAAACATACCAAGACAGTCGTGAAGAGGGCACGACAAAACCTTTTCCCCCTCAAGAGAGTGAAAAGATTTGGCATGGGCCCCCAGATCCCCAAAAGTTTCTACAGCTGCACCATCGAGAGCATCCTGACRGGTTGCATCACCACCTGGTATGGCAACTGCTCTGCATCTGACTGTAAGACGCTACAGAGGGTAGTGCGAACGGCCCAGTACATCACTGGGGCCAAGCTTCCTGCCATCCAGGACCTATATAATAGGCAGTGTCAGAGGAAAGCCCAAAATTTTCAGAGACTCCAGTCACCCAAGTTCTAGACTGTTTTCTCTGCTACCGCACGGCAAGCAGTACTGGAGCGCCAAGTCTAGGACCAAAAGGCTCCTCAACAGCTTCTACCACCAATCCATTAGACTGCTGAACAATTCATAAAAATCGCCACCGGACAATTTACATTGACACCCCCCCCCTCTTGTACACTGCTGCTACTCGCTGTTTGTTTGTTACCTATGCATAGTCACTTCGCCCCCACCTACATGTACAGATTACCTCAACTAGCCTGTACKCCCGCACACTGACTCGGTACCGGTGCCCCCTGTATTTAGCCTCGTTAATGTTATTCTTATTGTGTTACTTTTTATTATAACTTTTTATTTTAGCCTACTWGGTGAATATTTTCTTCTTCTTGAACTGCACTGTTGGTTAAGGGCTTGTAAGTAAGCATTTCACGGTAAAGTCTACACTTGCTGTTTTCGGCGTYTGTGGTAAATAAAGTTTGATTTGATTTGACTTGAGAGGGGCCCCATGCCATTTCTACTAAATACGTGATTGCATTTAAACATGKWATTGTGGTCCAAATGACAAAAGACAGAGACTGASTTACCKWACCCTTCATCATTCACTCTCCGCAATCTCACTCTGTGTAAACTAAAGCTACTGTAAATGAACAGATTGAACCTGACTCTGGTTCTGAACTGCAGCCAGTGTTGGAAARGCTCCTCACCTGTAGACTAATTATGACACTGTAGTTAGTAGACAGCACAGCTGCTGTGATTCCACACAGCTCAGCACAGCACCACTCTATWAAACCTAACATAGAAGAGGTATGGGCCAGTCATTATCACCACAGGAGGCTAATGCTCCAAGCAGAGACTATTTTTCAARGAGCATGACCAAAAAAMACCAACTACGGGAGGATTTCTTCAATATTTCCAACACGTCATATTCTCTCCTTTCCGTGGGCAAGAAAACGGTGCCAAAASGTGGAGAGATACTTTGTGAGATATGGTAGTGGTTAGTTTTTATAGTTTTMCCCATTAAAATGTTGTTTTCTGCTACCGGTGAAAATGATGGGGTTCCCTGGAAGCTGTGTAACTTCCCGCCCCCCAGATAGGTTTCCATGAGGCAACAAACTGATTATACTAGAGAACTACTACACTATACTAACTATTGTTAGTCAGGTAAGTATCAATGAATGAATGAATGAATGGACGAATGGATGAATTACTTAATGAATGAATGAAAACGAAGGGACGAATCCCAAATAAGACACAATGAATATATAGAAAATTTGTTTTTCAGTACAGTCAAGGATAACATTTAAGAGATTATGAAGTGATTGTTGCAGTTCTATGTGTTTTTTTTTGTCCCCAGAAAATTGGGAAAGACCATAAACAGGTGTAGTGAGTGGCAGGTGAACAGGAGCGCTGAGGGGTGGATTCTGTCGATTTTGTTCATGTGTTATTACCCTTTATCAAAATGCCTTCCTCATTTGGAGCAGGACATTATCATTAAAGATATTACTCGACCTGGTTTTATCACGTGAGGTAGATTAGCCCTTACATTTAGATTGTAATTTTGGAGGCTATTTGCAAATTATAACTTAAAATATGTCAGCAATTAAACAATTAGATGGCAACAGTCCAAACTCATCACACACATCATGCCTGAGATCATTGATGTCTTCCAATGGCAGGCTGAGCTCAGWTCCTGYCTCCTCCCTTCGACATAGAAGTTTCATCAGTTTCCCGGGCTGCATCCACAAACTGTCACAAACTCGTCCCGTCGCTACGAGGGGAAACACGCAGGAGAAAAGGCCTAGACAATGTCATTATTTAAAAGTCGAGGTGTATTTGCGAGTCTTTGTTGGTGGAGTATCTTGTTCTTGAGTGTCAATGCGAAGACGAAGAGGAAAGACGAGACCCAGTCGATGAACGACGTCTACCGAGGGAGATGTGCGTCTAGGTGCCTCAGCTTGCACAGCACTCGCATAGCGACGCTTTCCAAACAATCTCAGGTGGAGGTAAGGCCAAAACAAGCGGGCGAGCATGCTGCTGTCTTCATGGAATAAAGTCAAAGTTGGATCAAACGCAGGCAATCCGATTTGTTTCTACTGCATCATATAATATTCCCTTTGCTTTTTATGCGCAAATGAATTAATAAACAAGAATGTGCTTGAAATAGATTTTATTTTTATTTATTTATTTAGTTGATTATTAACCGATAACTGACGTTTTGATTTTGGCCTCACAATAACTGCTTTAGATTTGGTAAGTTTGCAAGCAAACTAGACACAATATATGGAGACAGTTCAGTATCATGTTCTGACAGAGGAAACTGTCTATACACTGTACTRCTCATTAGAAAGTTCTCTTTACCATGTCCCATTTTTAAATCTGATTCTGCATTGAGAAGTGGAGCAACCTACTGGCTGATGGAGAGAGAGAGAGAGAAGCTTGTTATCCAAATTARGTCCATATCAAGCCCTTCACTACCCCTCCAGTCCCAAGCCTATGKCACTGTGACTGAGCCACCCAGGTCACATGATCAAGTTCATGTTCTCCTTTGATTTACAGATGACATCTGTAAATAGCCCATCCAACTACCTCATCCCCATATTGTTATTTCTTGTTTTGCTCCTTTGCACCCCAGTATCTCTACTTGCACGTTCATCTTCTGCACATCTATCACTCCAGTGTTTAATTGCTCAATTGTAATTACTTCGCCACTACGGCCTATTCATTGCCTCACCTCCCTAATCTTACCTCAAGTGCACACACTGAATATAGATTTTCTTTCTACTGTGTTATTGACTGTATGTTTGTTTATTCCATGTGTAACTCTGTGTTGTTGTTTGTGTCGCACTGCTTTGCTTTATCTTGGCCAGGTCGCAGTTGTAAATGAGAACTTGTTCTCAACTAGCCTACCTGGTTAAATAAAGGTGAAATAAATCAAATAAAACACACAGGGCATGGAGATAACTAAGCCTTAGCAGTGAACATGCCCAGTTACTCACTATTCAGCCTGAGGATTCAGAAGGATGGTCCTGTGAGAATACCCACTAGTATACTCCCATATAGTAGGCCTATATAGTTTACTGAATGAATTGCTCCATAGGGAATATGGAATGGGGAACTAGTGAGACACATGGCTATTAGCTATGGTTTATTATCATAGGACGGGAACTGCACTGACATCACATCATTAGCCACACTGTTAAGCACGTGTGACCTCTCTAAGGGTCAGGATATGACCTTTGACCTGTTTAATCACTACTTCCCACGGATCATGTAGCAGGGTCAATGTTAGATTGCAAGGGCAGCCCATCTATTCCCTCTGTGATGGAATTTCTGTCATAGATCGTAGATCAAGTCTACCCATTGTAGGAGTGGATAGGATACTATGTCATGTCAGCCTATAAAATGGCTAATTCTTATTGCCAGACTTGGGTTTAGCTACAGTAKGCTTCAGCTATACTTTTTCATCAATTCGACACATAGTAATGGACAGGTGAACGTGACTAAAATGAAGCATATTGGTTGAAAGGTCTCTGTTGGCAATGTGCTGGAAGCAGCCATGGAAATACYTCTTGGTACAGATTGTTGAATCTATCGTAAGCTTTCCATATTGAAAAGTCCCTTTCTGAGATTTTGTAACATGACATAATTTACGTCAGTCAGTGAATTCAAATCATGTTAATGCCACCATCAATCTGGATTATAGTTGTTGGACAGGACCATTAGAGTCTGCTTTGAGGTGGTTCAAACTTAGGCTTGCATCCCAAATGACACACATTCCCTATGTAGTGCACTACTTTTTTACCAGGGCCCGCAGGGATCTGGTGAAAAGTAGTGCACTATATAAGGAATAGGGTGCCATTTAGGGTGTAGCCTTACCCTTGATTT
Source organism: Salvelinus sp. IW2-2015 (assembly GCF_002910315.2). Classification (NCBI taxonomy): domain Eukaryota; kingdom Metazoa; phylum Chordata; class Actinopteri; order Salmoniformes; family Salmonidae; genus Salvelinus; species Salvelinus sp. IW2-2015. The sequence goes on from NC_036852.1 coordinate 6,065,024, forward strand.
CRAGTCTTTCATGTGTAATATTTCGGAAACAATTGTCTGACTTGTGAGACTAGTTCTGATTTGCGTCAGAGGTCATATTGTGCTCCACTCATTTAGTCAAAGTGACATAACAAAATGCCCTCATCTTTTTAAAATGTGTTTTATTTSACCTTTATCTGTTCTGACTTTCATGTCCCTTGGGCTGCCATAGTAGCCTTCATAACATGGGTATGATGAATTGYYTGAGTCRCAAATGGTACCCTATTCCCTTCKTAGTGCACTACTTTTGACCACAGCCCTATAGGCCCTGTTCAAAAGTAGTGCACTATAATGGAKATATGGTGCCATTTGGGATGCAGKCATTCATTGACCTGATAATGACAGAGAGGTCAGATGACTATCTGTCTTTAGCCTTGCCTGTACTGTACACATCTGCGTGAACGTGCCTTAGGCATGCTGCAAGGAGGCATAAGGACTGCAGATGTGGCCAGGGCAATAAATTGCAATGTCCGTACTGTGAGACGCCTAAGACAGCGCTACAGGGAGACAAGACGGACAGCTGATCGTCCTCGCAGAGGCAGACAACGTGTAACAACACTTGCACAGGATCGGTACATCCGAACATCACACCTGCAGGACAGGTACAGGATGGCACAAGGAACGCACAATCCCTTCATTCCAGTGCTCAGACTGTCCGCAATAGGCTGAGAGAGGCTGGACTGAGGGCTTGTAGGCCTGTTGTAAGGCAGGTCCTCACCAGACATCACCAGCAACAACGTCGCCTATGAGCACAAACCCACAGTCGCTGGACCAGACAGGACTGGCAAAAAGTGTTCTTCACTGACGAGTCGCAGTTTTGTCTCACCAGGTGTGATGGTCAGATTCGCGTTTCGTCGAAGGAATGAGGCTTACACCAAGGCCTATACTCTGGAGCGGGATCGATTTGAAGTGAGGGTCCGTCATGTCTGGGCGGTGTGTCACAGCACATCGGACTGAGCTTGTTGTCATTGCAGGCAATCTCAACACTGTGCTTTACAGGGAAGACATCCTCCTCCTCATGTGGTACCCTTCCTGCAGGCTCATCCTGACATGACTCTCCAGCATGACAATGCCACCAGTCATACTGCTCGTTATGTGCGTGATTTCTGTAAGACAGGAATGTCAGTGTTCTGCCTGGCCAGTGAAGAGCCCGGATCTCACCCATTGAGCACGTCTGGACCTGTTGGATCGGAGGGTGAGGGCTAGGGCATTTCCCCCAGAAAGTCGCGGAGAATTGCAAGTGCTTGGTGGAAGAGTGGGGTAACATCTCACAGCAAGAACTGGCAAATCTGGTCAGTCCATGATGAGGAGATGCACTGCAGTACTTAATGCAGCTGTGCCAACAGATACTGACTGTTACTTTTGATTTGACCCCCCCTTTGTTCAGGACATATTATTCCATTCTGTTAGTCACAGTCTGTGGAAATGTTCAGTTTTATGTCTCAGTTGTTGAATCTTATGTTCATACAAATATATATAAGTGTTTGATGAAATTAAACGGAACATTAGAGGACATTTTTCTTTTGCCAAGTTTACTACTGACTGTCTCACCTGCTTCTTACTTCTTCTCTCCCCTAGTAATATACTACTGACTTCTCTATCTCTTTCTCTCCCTGAATTATTACTACTGACTGTCCTCTACTCTCTTCTCTCCCTAGTAATTATACTACTGACTGTCCTCTACTCTCTTCTTCCCTAGTAATATACTACTGACTGTCTCTACTCTCTTCTCTCCCTAGTAATTACCACTACTGACTGTTCTTCTACTTTCTTCTCTCCTTTCAGAACAATGGAGCCCTGGGCTGTGTCAAATCATAGACAGTGTGCCAAGGTAACTGTACTGATGTTTACATGCATACCAAACCTAACATGACGAAATCGCACAAAACTTGAATGATCTATTTCCAGAGGAAAAGCTCTCGGAAAGGCACAGCTGAACAAATAGCATGATACATCATTGTCATAGTGGTTCTTACACACTASTCTATGTACCATGCAATACCATACATCACTGTCAGCCAATATASTGRAGCTAGCTATGTACTGTTCCRCTGTAGATCATAGAGCCTACAAAATATATGATTTTAACGTATAGCGACAGGTGCTTTAGATGGATGCTTGGCTGTTAAGCTCTTAGTCTCTCCACTTTGTATTTTCATCAAACACATTTCTGCATATCCCTCTCTGGAAGTCATAATTGTCTTTGGGTAAAGAGGTCCACTCATCTTTGGTAATGAGGACAGTAACGTTCTCTAACAGCCCTTCAGTATACTAGCCCCACAGTGTACAGAAGTGAAGCTGACATGTTGCCTTTGTGCTTATTCCACAGGCTTCAGTATACTGTAGTATACGACAATAGAATGGTTGCACAGTTGTCATATCTCAGAACGCAAATAGCAGGCAAATACCATTATGAACAATATTATCTCACATGTTTTTGTTAAATTGAATAATGTTTTTTTTTCTCCCGATAACACGTTCACACTCGCAGCTATTTACTCTGAAGCCACYTTCCTAATTAGTTTCGAGTTGTCTTTGTGATTGTTTTGTTGCTTTGTTTACTACKGTGTAATACTCTGGTTAGTTGTGTGTTTGTGTCACCGTATGGGAGAGAAGCACAACAACACACGTCTCTGTCTGTGACAGACAGACTCAACCCAGGGTAGGCTCACAGCAGAAACGCAGTCCGCCCGCCGCTGACCTCTCTTGGTGGGTCCATGAAAACATTTAACCAASTGCTCAGCAGATTTCTCCAGAACTCCAGAGAGAGWTTTCACTCAAACTTTAAACCAYGTCAATCCCTGTAGCGTGATGGCATCCTCCACACCAGGTCCAAACCAATGTGCTGTTTTTTTGCTCTGTTTTTTAATGGTGAAACTGAGCATATAATAAAATTATACATTTCAGCGCTCTCCTTGTTTTCTTGAAGAGCGATGCTATTTTATTCTCGTTAAGAAAGTAATAATGATATTCTATTCTCGTTAAGAAAGAACACAGCCAATTAGAATCCTCTTCCTCGTGGAATGTTCATTACACGGCAGCTAATTGCCAAATTAGAGGCTCRGAAGTGGAGATGAAGAATCAATTTATTCTCACTAAYGAGATCTTAATGTCTCTGCGGTCTCACTTTAGAAGTAATCTTGCTTTGCTTTCAGTTCAGTTATGTATCACCAATGGTTCAGTATATCACTCGAACTCAACATTAGATTTGATTGGCTGCTCAAGGATTTCAGTCTGATTTTAAGGTCTTCCTGAAATGCCACTGCCTACTATGTAATCTGTAGTTCCAGCTCAACCACAAAATTGGAAGTCAGACCCTCATGTTTCGCAGTGTTTGATTACAGGCGATGATTTGTTTCGCTGCGTAAGCCATCGCATGTCTGCATTTGGTGATTGCTTGCAGCAGTGCTTACTGCTACACTAAAAGTCCARCCACAACTTATCGGAGACAACAACAGTGCTGCCATTTTTTTTTWAACCCTCAGTGATTACATCCAGTAGAGCTATGATAATGTTTGGTCACAATAGTCAGATCATCCTGTACTTTGCCCATTCACACTCAGCATCACGTTGTCTCTATGGACCTCCCTGGTAACGATGAGTGACTGTTAATCTGRCTGTCACTATCTCGTCGAGGCAGGCAGTCAATTAAGGCTACTATAGATGATTACCATAGCCTGACACAATAGAGTCCGGTCACATCTTCATTTAAAGGCTTAGCGGGGGATGACAGGATCGCTTCAGTGCCTCATTTAGGAGAGCCGTGGACGGTCATAATTGCCATGCCATTACACCGGGCAGTCTGTCAGCCTCTCAGTTCTGCAGATATGAATGCTTAGTTGAAGTCATTATTTTTTTATCACCTCACGACAAGCCAAGGCTCCTTCAGATTGGCGTTTAGGCAGCACTTGGGAGTCATTAGTGTACCAACTAACACTTACTGGTCTAGCAGTTGGGATGATGTGGCCCTAAGGACTAAAAACAAGGCTGAAATGGCACCCTATTCCATATATAGTGCACTACTTTTGACCAGAGCCCTATGCAGGCAATAGGGTGCCATTTCTAACACACCACATCTTCTTCCCTACACCACAGACATGACCATGTGAAATAATGAACAGTGTTAGCACTACAGAGAGCTGGCACAGCCTCTTGTGAAAGACTCTGGAACCCCCCCAAAGCCTGTTCAATTTGTAGAAACAGGAAGGGAGAGACAAAAGGCAGGGTCTTTTTTCTCCAGGGAGGGTGTCATCTGGGCACGGTATCAAACACTGTTGTGTGCTACAGTACAGCCAGTGRGCATCCCAAATGGCACCCTTTTCRCTATTTAGTGCATTTATTTTGACCAGGGCCCATATGGCGCTGGTCAAAGGGAGAGCACTATATAGAGAARAGGGTACCATTTGAGAAGCAGGCTCAGTCTACACCACCCAAACAGAACAGCAGCGTTATGCACGGTCAGAAGTCACTGAGGCCATTATCTACTGTCGTTCAGAGAGGAAACGGTTCACTCTTGTCCTACTGCATACTGAAATGGCCATGTGCACCCTGCTGGTGCTTTTCCTGTTTTCCCTGGTTCCTTTGTAAAACAGAGCAGGTTTTCCTGTGTTCAAAATTAAGAGTAAGCATTATTGACTTCCAAATGTCTATCAAACTTCTGCCGTCAAGGGGTAATACTCCTTTGTCTTTTGCCATCAGTGGAAGAGAGTCCTTAGGTGTTGTGTAAATTCCTAGACATTCTATCAGAGTCCGAGAACTCTGCTTTATTTGCGGTCGGTCGCTYGTGGAAAGGAATGCTTGGTTTGAGTTTGAAATGGGGCGGAAAACGAAGCGTAGCCGAGAGGCACAAAAAGAACGAGGAGACGAGAGAGCCTGAGCGTCAGTTGGGATTAGAGGAAGAATCTCAAGTTGGAGACCAGAGAAGGGAGATAAGAYATGACAGGACAGGGACACTCATAGTACGGCATGGCACTAGGCGATGGCGGGSAGCCGAGGATCTAGACACAATGGGAGAGCTTTAGACATGCAGTACACTGTAGTATGGAGGGACTGTAGGAGAGATAAAGCGAGGACAGGGTACTACAGGAGAGTAGAGGGGTAAGAGAGAGCTAGTTGAATGTATGAGCAATGTATGAGCATMTGTTACTGAATGGGAAAGGGTACAGCGTCAGGCTTTAGCAGTTTCAGGATGTTCCTTCCATACAAGTAGCAGTGGGGCCTGGGGCGAGCTCGGCAGGGTCTCCACATTTCCCCCACCATAAAGTGGGCACCTCAGCTTCATTTCAACGTGTGCCTCCTTCCTTCACATTATTCAGAGTTTCCGACAACTACCAACACTCTCCACCCCATTCCACCCCTCACACACTTACTCACACACACACACACACACGCTCACACACACACACACACACACACACACACACACACACTTTCTCATGTTTTCACAGCAACTGAAGATAAATGTGTTTCCCACTCTCATTCCGACCAAAACGTTGCCCCAGGATAACTCCAATCTTCACGCCTTGAAAACCTTCAACAACGCATTACATGGTTGAGGTTTTCTCTAGAAGGTTGTAGGAGTGTATTGGACATGCTGTTATACTTGTGTCAAGGCATAAGTAAGTAAGAAATAATAACCATAAGCATACCGAGTTTATATACTGAACACAAATATAAACMCATGTAAAGTGTGTAAAGTGTTGGTCCCATGTTTTATGAGCTGAAAAAGATCCCAGAGATTGCCAAGACAATCCATCCACCTGACAGGTGTGGTATATCAAGAAGCTGATTAAACAGCATGATAATTACAAAGGTACACCTCGTGCTGTGGACAATGAAAGGCCACTCTAAAATGTGCAGTTTTGTCACACAATACAATGCCACAGATGTCTCAAGTTTTGAGGGAGTGTGCAATTGGCATGCTGACTGCAGGAATGTCCACCAGAGCTGTTTCCAGATAATTGAATGTTAATTTCTCTACCATAAGCCAAATACACCATGACAGCGCAATACACAAGGGGTGGAACAGTGGCAAAGGTACCCACAGGACAAACAGAATAATATTAGGCTGAGGAGAGATTAAATAGCATTAATACAACAAAAATAATTCTAAACACACCTTTAGTTTACAAAGTTAAACAGATGTATTTTTTCTTCATAATAAGCAGGAGTAATATTCTTAGATCAGAATGACAACGTTTTTAGAAAATTTGCCGGTACGTCCAACCGGCCTCACAACCACAGACCACGTGTAACAACGCCAGCCCAGGACCTCCACATCCGGCTTCTTCACCTGCGGGATCGTCTGAGACCGGCCCCTCGGACAGCTGATGAAACTGAGGAGTATTTCTGTCTGRAATAAAGCCCTTTTTGTGGGGAAAAACTTGTTCTGATTGGCTYGGCCTGGCTCCCAAGTGGGTGGGCCTATGCCCTACCAGGCCCACCCATGGCTGCGCCCCTGCTCAGTCATGTGAAATCTATAGATTAGGGCCTAATTTATTTATTTAAATTGACTGATTGCCTTATATGAAATGTAACTCAGTAAAATCATTGAAATTGTTGCATGTTGCGTTTATATTTTTGTTCAGCATAGTTAAACCTGGATATCAAATGGATGTTGTTATTGTAATATGGTAACTTTCAAATTACCCCTAGAGCCACCAGCCTTACTATACATTGTGATGCAACATTCCCCACTGCCTTCCTCCATGGCTACCAACCACGGTGTTTCATTGCAGCATGAAATTGGAAATGGGAATATTCCCCTGGGCAGTCTAGCCTGAGTTACTCATGCAGGAAGAGTGTCTCTCAGGGGACAAGGACAGCAGTACAGATCTACAAGCCGCTACAGGYAGCACATAGTTAATAACAAACACACTGTGGAAGAGTGGTGTTCTTTGATTTTCAAACATCCTATTTATTTCCCTTAAACTGATGTTCGCCAAATTAAATGTGGGTCCAGCAACCYACTGTCAAGTTCTTTAGCTATTCTTTCCTCAAGAGAGTCAGGAACACCGACAAGGCCACAGATGTCAGATGCATACAAAGATTCCTCCCAATAAACCTCAAGCTGCTAAAGTTTGTGGTAACACTTTTTGCTGTTATATTGAGGGAGCTTGAGGGCAGAAGAAGTATTCAAGTATTTTTTTTGAATACCGTGGTGGCACGTTTTTCATTTATTAAGCTGCTTCAGATATCTCCTGTGGTGGCATGGAAGGTGTAACAAGCCCTCACCTCCATCTCTGTTTCTCTCACCTTCAAAGTGCCTGGAACCCTGCAAGGCCTCCTGGGACCTGAAGAGCCAGTGTCGGGAGCTTTGTGAGGTATGATGACTTTTGATAGCCTCCCACTTCGTTAAGTTAGGYGGGAGGAACACCCTGAGGAGAGGCTTCATGTTGAGAGGCTAAATTAGTAGAGTTCAGTTCAGATTCTCCTCCATAGACATTTTCTTGGCAAAAGTAATCTGACACAGGCAAATGTTACCTCAGTGCTTCTTCAATTTCCTTACTCAGTAAGTAATCCGAAACTGATCTTCTTCTTACAGTGTCTGCACAGTTTTTCTGCATGTTATTTTAGTAGTAAAGCATCTGTGCTTTCTCTGTCTGTCTGTCCCCCAATCCTCCACCCCAGCGCTCAATTCCCAAGAAGCACTGGGAGTGTGTGACGAGTTGTGAGTTCCTGCGCTCGGTGGTGGCAGTGAAGCAGGGTGACTGCCCCGCCCCTGAGAAGGCCAGCGGATTTGCGGCGGCGTGTGTGGAGGGATGCAWGGAGGACAGAGAGTGCAATGCCCWGACGAAGTGCTGTRCCAACGGCTGTGGGCACACCTGCCAACCTCCCAAGAACCTTAACAAAGGTACAGCAACCTCCASTACACACAGTATGTTCAGTAAAATAGACAGGAAACTTCAGTATGTACATTTTTTGTTGGTTGGTTACAACCAATATATTATCTGCAACCAATTTGTGGGTCAATTCAAAGATGAGATAAAAAAACTAACTTTCGCTTAGATAATTCACTGATGTCAGTGGAAGGTTCGATTCCCTGAGCTAACTATGTAAAAAATCTGCCGATGTGCCCTTGAGCAAGGCACTTAACCCTAATTGCTCTGGATAAGAACGTCTGCTAAATGACTAAAATCAAATGATCACATGACCTTGAACCGACCCACTTCACCCTTCCAGGAGCCCCTCTGAAGCCCAGGAAGGAGCTGAGTTTTGAGGAGCTGAGGTCTGGCCAGATGGAGGTGAGCTGGTCCTCCCGATTCAACGTGTCGGCCGAGCCGGTCATCTACGTGGTCCAGAGGAGGTGGAACTACGGGATACAACCCAGTGAGGACGCTGCTACACAGTGGGAGGTGGTAGCACAGGTTAGTCAGCCTTTTTTTGGGATGCTTAGTTATTAATACTGGATTTAGTTGATTATAAGGGGACAAATTAATGTAATCTACTTAGAGTTCAATGTGTGGCAATGTATTGATTGTTCATGAAGTTAAACAACTCTCTCTCTCTCTCTCTCTCTCTCTCTCGCTCTCTCTCTCTCTCTCTTTCTCTCTCTCCCTCTCTCGCTCTCTCTAGACCACGGAGGAGAAAGCGCGGCTGGCTGATATCCGGGCAGGCCGGTGGTACCAGTTCAGAGTGGCAGCAGTGAACGTCCATGGGACCAGAGGGTTCACCACTCCCAGTCGCCACATCCACACCAAGAAAGGTGTGCGTGTGTGTTTGTTTGTGTGTCTGCTTGTGTATGTGTGTGTGTGTGTGTGTGTGTGTGAGTGAGGCTGGCTTAAACAACCTGGGGTGATATTGCACTGACTGTAATGAAGATGAATACAGACTAATTACATTGGCTTTTGGCCATTTCTGAAGTGCTGTATTGTGCTTAAGCCCCCTAGAGCTGTAATACCTTCCAGTCAATGTATGAATAGCTTTCATAGACAGTTACTAAAGCTTAATGTATTTGGCAGCTGTAATGTGCGGTGTGGGTTAGCTGTGCTGCATTTGTCAGCGAGAATGCCTCCATGATTGATTGACCTTTTTACTGCAGTGGGTTAAATCAGGGTCACACAGACTGATTTTTGGTCCAAATCTACTTTGAAACAGAAGTATACACCTCACACACATGGTTATGGGCTTTAAAAAAAGAAGACAACTGTACCATGTCAGATATAGAGTTGAAATGTGTTACATTTTGAGTTTGCATCCCAATATTACACTTTATATACATCACAGAAGACTGAAATATAACAAAACGGTTTGACCTAGAAACACCAGAAACACTACTGATGTCTACTTCAGACCAATGACACCTGATGTCGTCCCCAGACCCCTCCGGCCCCCCTGCCCCATCTGAGCTGAGGGTGTCCAACGTGACCTTTGGCCCCGGCGGCAGGGCGGTGTCGGTCCGGCTGCGCTGGTCCATCCCCTCAGACCTGGATGTCCCTGTACACCACTACAAGGTGTCCTGGAGCTGGGCCACAGGCAGCACTGGGGCCACAGCACCACCTAAGACCAAGAGGAGGAAGATGGTCAATGGGGTAAGTCGTAGAGTAAGGCCCCTACCTTGACATGTTGGMCCCATGTGGTAGGTCAGTCATACCAATAGAAATGGAATGACGTGGCCTGAGGGGCTTTGGCGGTCTCGTCATACTATTTCTAGAAACTTAAATGGTTCTTCGGCTGTCCCCATAGGAGAACCATTTTGGAACCCRTTTTCTACCCTGACATGTAGACACTCATTAACATGGGACATTCCCTGGGACAATGTAGAGTGGAAGCCTGTTCTTTCTTTCCTCAAGCCACAACAAATGTAATGGAAGGATAAACAATGGCAGTGTGTGTGGCTGTGATGGCATAAACCCTCCAATCGCATGGTGCTTAGTGCTTACACACCAAACCAAGCAATTGTATAGTTGTCACGTTTGGCAAATGAATCGCAAATTGATGCTATTAAATCTGCATTAGCTCGTGTCTGTTTTGGAAAATGAAAATTTCCCGGCAATTTATTGCTGTGGTTATTGGACCTACTTTGTACCTTTTGTTGTGTGGATGCAGAGGACACAGCATGGTCTTCCTGACCCTATAACCCCTCTGTCCTGTGTGTGTGTATCCAGGGGCAGAGCTATGTGGAGCTGGAGAGTCTGCGAGCTAACAGGAGTTACAGTGTGGAGCTACAGGCCGTGTCTTACTGGGGACAGACCCCACTGAAAAGTCCCAAAGCCACCCTGCACTTCAACACACGACACAGTACGTCAACAACAGTCAAAGCTTATCAGCTGTCATTTGCTAAGGAAAATATTTGATAATTAGGCTCCCCAAATTCTGGGAACATTCTCAAAGTTCCCTGGTTTTTCCAGAAATCCCAGTTGGAGGATTTACAGAATTTTGCAACTCTATTAAATATTTACCCAGTATATTGAGGTTGGAAGAGTGATATACTACATGACCAGTCACGAGTCATGACTGCAGTCAAATACCGTTTATTACGGTAATTAGGCTTCTCCAAGCTCTGATGCTGCTGATGGTCATTATTAGCCTACCAAACTTGCAAACTGCCTGGTACTCAGCATCAATGCAATTGTAATCGAAAATCTAATCAAATACGTCATGAGAGCCAATGAGCTCATATTGCGCAACATTTCTATAGGCTATGCAATTGCGTGAGAAAACAGAGTGATGGCCTCTATTAAAAAGAGGAGGATCCCATCAGCTTTCTAAGGCTAGGCCTACTATATTTATTTCTCAACTTTCCTAATATTAAGCACATTGTTTATCTTTACAACAGGGGTATAGCCTTCCTGGCTGGCGTGAAAATGAACCACGGGAAAAGCGTCCTCCATTTGCTGTTTAAGTGCATAGATGGCATGTATTTGTTCCACTGCCCATGTTTCGAGACAGGTGCATGATAATGGTCCATTTTAAATAAAAACAAATTTCACACATATATTATTTAGTATATGTAAAGACAAGATTAAATTAAGAATAGTCTGATGGGTGACAYTATTAGCCTATCACTTGTGAATTCTATATTATCACTTGTGAATGATGCCCAGCATAAGAAACAATGCCTTTTTTTGCGACTTTTTCTAATCATAGTCGCACACATAACCCATAGGCCTGTTTTGATAAGGTTTGTATTACAACTAAAGTGGCCAAATAACTTCTTAAAATTAAGCACATTAATCTGCTTTACAAGGGGTGTCGAGCCTAACTGGCATCCATAAAGCAGCGCGTGAGTTTCAGGTTTGGGGAAGATCATTTTCACCATAAAATGGCACCTTTATAGTAAAAGCATTACATGCATAATTACATTTGGGGTCATGGCAGCAAAAGGCCTGGATTTATTTAGGGGGCATTACGGCCACACAAAGGGGATGCCGCCAGGGAATTCTTCATACTATTATTCTTTATACTATTAAATAATATTAAATAATGCCACTGAATTCTAAACAATTCAGTGGCAACAATTCAGTGTCTGCTAAATGAACTAGTGTAGCCCACAGCCATATAGCATAGCCAGATCAGGGCCTAACATCAGGACAACTCAGAGTATGCTATTCTGTTCTTCAGAAATAGACTACTTTTCCTTAATATCATGTTTCTTTAGACCTGTCTAAAATAAATAATGGATTTATTGTGATGGTGTAGGCTATGTTACATGGATTTATTAGACTTTTTAAAATGTAGATGTTCCAAAGGTCTGAATCAGTGGCTTGTAGGCTATGCGTGGAAGCCAGAATTTGCTAAATGTGTTTATGTTAATTAACGGTCAATTACTGTGAGGCCAGCAGTTATTTGCTTGACAATCACCGGCTGACAGAACTTCATGACTGCCACAGTTGAGAAATAAATTGTTGGTCCAACTTTTGCTGCTATAACACTCTTCTGGGAAGGCTTTCCACTAGATGTTGGAACATTGCTGCGGGGACTTGCTTCCATTCAGCCACAAGAGCATTAGTGAGCATTAGTGAGGACACTGATGTCGCAGTCGGCGTTCCAATTCATCCCAGAGGTGTTCGATGGAGTTGAGGTCAAGGCTCTGTGCAGGCCAGTCAAGTTCTTTCACACCAATCTTGACAAACCATTTCTGTATGGACCTCGCTTTGTGCACGGGGGCATTATCATGCTGAAACAGGAAAGGGTCTTCCCCAAACTGTTGCCACAAAGTTGGACACACACAATCATCTAGAATGTCATTGTATGCTGTAGCGTTAAGATTTCCCTTCACTGAAACTGAGGGGCCTAGCCCGAACCATGAAAAACAGTCACAGACCATTATTCCTCGTCCACCAAACTTTACAGTTGGCACTATGCATTGTGGCAGGTAGCATTCTCCTGGCATTCGCCGAACCCCAAGTTTGTCTGCCAGATGGTGAAGCGTGATTTATCACTCCAGAGAACGCATTTCCAATGCTCCTGGGTCCAATGGCGGTGAACTTTACACCACTCCAGCCGACGCTTGGCATTGTGCATGTTGATCTTAAAAAAATATAATAATTGAATTGTAATCTGATTTTAGACATGATCATGTCTTCAGAGGAAAAAACAAACAAAAGTAAGCCTATTTTTTATTAAGATTTCATATAAGCAATATGATTTAATGTGACATAAAACAACAGTCAAACATCAGTCAGAACACAGCCTGTCTATTCTGTCATGTGATTTCAGGTCCTCTGCCTGAGAAAATGTCTTGTGTGTGGCTGCTCGGCCATGGAAACCCATTTCATGGAGCTCCAGCCTAACAGTTCTTGTGCTGACGTTGCTTCCAGAAGCAGTTTGGAACTCGGTAGTCAGTGTTGCAACCAAGGACAGGCGATTTTTACACGCTTCAGCACTCGGTGGTTCCGTTCTATGAGCTTGTGTGACCTACCACTTCGCGGCTGAGCCGTTGTTGCTCCTAGACGTTTCCACTTCACAATAACAGCACTTACAGTTGGGCAGAAATTTGACGAACTGACTTATTGAAAAGGTGGCATCTTATGATGGTGCCACGTTGAAAGTCACTGAGCTCTTCAGTAATGCCATTCTACTGCCAATGTTWGTCTATGGAGATTGCATGGCGGTGTGCTCAATTTTATACATCTGTCAGCAACGGGTGGGGCTGAAATAGCCGAATCCACTAATTTGAAAGGGTATCCACATACTTTTGTATATACTGTATTGTGTATGTACATTGGATGGTGCCCTCATTGATCATGTCCCCGCTTAAAATTTTCTGGGTATCTGGATTGACAGAAAAGGCTAATTGAGGATATTTTTACTGAATAGTGTGTTTGTTTCCTATGAATGTGTTTTGCATTTTGTGTATTGATYTGTATACAGGGCTGATCGTTGAAAGAGACCTTGGTCTCAGCATGACTCCCTGTCAAAATGAGGGTAAAAAGGGAAAGCTATAGTGTTTTGGCATGTAATGTATGTTTGCATCTGATCTAACATCGCTTTGTTCCCATTTTCATTGTTCCACAATCAGGGGAGGAGCAGAGGTCTGGCGCCCACCCGGTCCCCGTCTCCGAGGGCCTTATCCCTGATGTAATGGATGTGGGCACCCCCTTCTACCAGGATGGCCAGCTGCAGGTCCGGGTCTACTGGCAGAGGAGCACCGGTATGCAGGGAGAAACCTAGACACAGCCACACACGCATGAATGAACGCACGCATAGGCACACACACACACACACACACACACACACACACACATATGATTTGGCCTTTGATAAGAACAGCAGTGCTGCTGAGGAAATAATCCTCTAACCACCACCTCCCTATCGTTATGTAAACAGAGAGATTATCGTAAATGTACAGGCTGCTTGTGGGTAATTAAACAAACAAAAGGATGAAACAAAAGGCTGCTTTCTTACAAGCTGATAAGATGCACAGAAGTACATCCTGAATCCTGTTCATGCAGGAACATGAAGCCCAGTACGCGAGCCGCATCGGTGACTCACATGGCTACCCAGAGCACACTCACTGGGCTACCCAGAACGCACCACAACACTGGGCTACCCAGAGCACACACACTGGGCTTACCCAGACAACCCACTGGCTACCAGAGCACACACACTGGGCTACCCAGAGCACACACACTGGGCTACCCAGAGCACACACACTGGGCTACCCTGAGCACACACACTGGGCTACCCAGAGCACACACACTGGGCTACCCAGAGCACACCACTGGGCCTACCAGACAACACACTGGCTACCCAGAGCACACACACTGGGCTACCAGAGCACACACACTGGGCTACCCAGAGCACACACAACTGGCTACCCAGAGCACACACCACTGGGCTAACAGAGCACACACACTGGGCTACCCAGAGCACACACACTGGGCTACCAGAGCACACACACTGGGCTACACAGAGCACACACACTGGGCTACCCAGAGCACACACACTGGCTACCAGAGCAACAACACTGGGCTACCCAGAGCACACACACTGGGCTACCAGAGCACACACACTGGGCTACCCAGAAGCACACACACTGCTACCAGAGCAAACACTGGCTACCAGAGCACACACACTGGGCTACCCAGAGCACACAACTGGGCTACCAGAGCACACACACTGGCTACCCAGAGCACACACACTGGGCTACCCAGAGACACACTGGGCTACCCAGAGCACACAACATGGGCTACCCAGAGCACACACACTGGGCTACCCAGAGCACACACACTGGCTACCGAGCACACACACTGGCTACCCAGAGCCACACACTGGCTACCCAGAGCAACACACACTGGGCTACCCAGAAACACACAACACTGGGCTACCCAGAGCACACACACTGGGTACCCAGACACACACACTGGGCTACCCAGAGCACACACACTGGGCTACCAGAGCACACACACTGGCTAACCAGAGCACACACACTGGGCTACCCAGACACACACACTGGGCTCCCAGAGCAACACACACTGGGCTACCACAGAAGCACACACACTGGCTACCAGAGCACACACACTGGGCTACCCAGAGCACACACACTGGGCTACCCAGAGCACACACACTGGGCTACCCAGAGCACACACACTGGGCTACCCAGAGCACACACACTGGGCTACCCAGAGCACACACACTGGGCTACCAGAGCACACACACTGGCTACCCAGAGCACACACACTGGGCTACCCAGAGCACACACACTGGGCTACCCAAGACACACACACTGGGCTACCCAGCACACACACTGGCACCCAGACACACCACTGGGCTACCCAGAGCACACACACTGGGCTCCCAGAGCACACACACTGGGCTAACCAGAGCACACACACTGGGCTACCAGAGCAACAACACTGGGACCGTAGTCACGAGCTACCTGGTCACCCAGAGCACACACACTGGGCTACGCAGGCCACACACATAGGGCCAGAGACAACACACACTGGGCTACCAGCAGCACACGTGGCTACACCAGGCACACGCACACTGGGCTACCCAGAGACACACACACGGGCTACCAGAGCACACACACTGGCTAACCGAGTGGACACATGCACCACAGGAGCACACGACTGGGCTACCGAGCACACATCACAGAGAGACCATGGCAAACACGGCACCCGAGCACACACTGGGACTACCCAGAGCACACCACTGGGCTAGCCAGAGCACTCCCAGCTACAGCTGGCTACCCAGAGCACACAGAAGAGACACTGGGCTACCAGAGCACACACACTGGGCTACCCAGAACACCACAGCAATGGCTACCCAGAGCACACCACACTGGGAGACCTAACCACCGAGCACACACACTGGGCTTACCCAGAGCACACACACTGGGCTAACCAGAGCACACACACTGGGCTAACCAGAGCACACACACTGGGCTAACCAGAGACACACTGGCGCTACCAGAGCACACACTACTGGGTCTACCCAGAGCACACACACTGGGCACCCAGAGCACACACACTGGGCTACCAGAGCACACACACTGGGCTACCCAGAGCACACACACTGGGCATACCCACCAGAGCACACACACTGGGCTAACCAGAGCACACACACTGGGCTAACCAGAGCACCACACACTGGGCTACCCAGAGCACACACACTGGGCTACCCAGAGCACCATGCACCAGAGCTCACACACTGGCTACCCAGAGCACACACACTGGGCTAACCAGAGCACAGACACCTGCTAACCAGAGCACCACACTGGGCTAACCAGAGCAACACCTGGGCTAACAGAGCACACACACTGGGCTAACCAGAGGCACACGACACTGGGCTAACCAGGCACACACACTGGGCTAACCAGAGCACACCACTGGGCAACTCAGCAAGAGCCAACTGAGGAACGGCTTCTTTACATTTTGCATCAAATAATCTGTTCTGTTTGAACAAGTTGAGCTTTATAAGTGAACTATTGACTCTTATTTTGAAAGGACAATGTGTGCTTTGTCACCAGTGTTATGCGACAAATCGGCAGTTGATTGATAATGAATGATTATTGATTGATACTACTTTCAATTTCTCTCAGATCCCACCGTAGTTCGGTATCGTGTCCAGTGGGTACCAGAGTACTGTGGACACAACCAGACCAAAGGAGCGGACAAGATCATCACACGGGTAACCAGTTTCATTCAGCCATACAACCGATTTATGGTGAAACAAGTTATGGTGAAACTACGACAAAGGGTATATATCTCTATTGGAGTTACAGTATAGGCTGCTCTCATCATATCTGTGTCCGCTGTCTTTAACCTCTTACAGGAGGGCTTTGCCAGCCTCCCCGGCTTGCTCTTCTCCTGTAAGTACAGAGTGAACCTCCAGCCACTGGGTACTAAGGGACGTGCCCAGGCAGAAACCACCTTCTTCTTTACCCCCTCCTGTGCCAGCATCAGGGCCAAGAGCCCCAAACACATAGCCTGTCCCGGCCAGGAAGGTGAGACACCACTGACCACCCAAAGACCACTTTGGTCACTTTGTCATTGACCTAGTGACCCTTCAATTCACATGTCCATTGGTGTACCCCTCTATGTTTGAGATCAACTACATTGAAGTCGGACTGAATCACTGATCTACATATCACCTTGCATCCTAAATAACTAGTCATTATGTGATCAAGATTTGCAATTCTGCGCATTGCTTTGCTCAAACTGGTCCCCTCAAACACTCTGTATGTTTGTCCCATAGGAACTCCTCCTCCGAAGGTGCTGTCCAAGGCAGAGAACCTGACCGCCTCCTTCATGGCCCACAAGGGTAACGTCACAGCTGTGTTTACATGGGAGGTGTCTGCGCCACTCCCACCCCGAGAGCTCCACGGGTTCCAGGTCACATGGGCGGAAGTGACCTCAGCCAGTCGCCATAACAACCTTCCCAACAGCCTAATCTCACAGTCCCAGATACTANAGCTCCACGGGTTCCAGGTCACATGGGCGGAAGTGACCTCAGCCAGTCGCCATAACAACCTTCCCAACAGCCTAATCTCACAGTCCCAGATACTACCACCAGTAAGTCCATCAGTATAAACCCAAATAGTGCTGTCCCACTGGGCACAGACGTCATTTCAGCCTCTTTTCCACGTTGAAATGACGTGGAAACAACGTCCATTCAACCAGCGTCTCCCCAGTGGGGTGCCACTATAACTGGAATCCCATATCAACTCAATGAATTAGCCCACCTTTATGCAACAAATCTGACCATTTGTCTCAGGAAATCAAAATTCCCATAAATAACCAACAAATGTCCAAGTAATCCATTTTCACAAGTTCCCATGATTTGTTGCGGTTTAAAGAAGTAGTTTCACGGCAAAGGGGGGTGGGGGTGTAGTAGAGTACGGTGACCAAAACATCCATATAGGAAAAAGCCAACCAGCTCCCCCTTTTCACAGTAAATGAGCCCCTGTATTGCTGTCTTCACTCTTCTCTCAGGAGCGTACTGTCCTGGTAGTGTCAGGTCTGCAGCTAGCCACCCTCTACAGGCTGGAGATCCAGGTGATTGGAGCAGGAGGAGAGGGTCCTGCCACCACCAAGACTTTTTGCACTCCCGACATCTCACCAGTCCTGCAGCACAGTAAGATCATTGATTGGATTATCTTGCTCTTTTCCAAATGCTAAAAGAGATTTACAATGAGAATACGCACATGCATAACCACTGATAACTGATGTTCTGTTAAACATGGCCAGTTTGAGAGGTGTTAGAAAATGTAATGTAAAAAATGGGTGATGTTGCAGTCTGACTAGGGTTGCAAAGGAAGAGTATATTACTGGAAACTTTCGAAGTCTACCAGTAAACTGCCATAATTTTGTAACTTTCAAGGAATGTATGGAATTTTACCAGATGACATCTAGTGGCCTTTTGGGGTACTGCCGACTATCTCTGGCCCTCTGTGTGGTCTCATGTAAAARATATTACAAAAAATCCAATAAGATGATTTTAAAATAAATAAATGAATGTCAAGGCTATAAACTTTATTCTAAATATATAAACCAACTTAGTAAATGTGTTTAATATGAGGATTTCCGCATGAACTATCCTTTATGRTTTTTACTCACTTATTTATTTGACTATATCAATATGTTTTTGCTGTAAATGTTTTGGGTACAAAATGGTTGTAGTTGTGAAAAAATACAATAGTTGGAGGAGTTGCAGAGTTCATTGAAAATAATGCCATTGTTGATTAGATGCTTTTTTCATTAATTACGCTATTTTCTCTTGAACCATATGGTCTATCCACTAGAAACTCATGGACAATATGGACACAGATATAATAAATGTATACTTTATATATGAATAAATATATGTTTTGGTTATTCAAGTATAAATCACTATAGT
This sequence comes from Salvelinus sp. IW2-2015, assembly GCF_002910315.2. NCBI lineage: Eukaryota > Metazoa > Chordata > Actinopteri > Salmoniformes > Salmonidae > Salvelinus > Salvelinus sp. IW2-2015. The sequence continues at coordinate 6,083,828 of NC_036852.1, forward strand.
TTCCATAGATTATCTGTTAATTGCCATTATTACTGAAGAATCTAGTAACTTTCGTAAATGACCGGTAGCTTTGCAACCCTAACTCTGACCATATCGTTGACTTGTTTGTCCTATCTCAGGACCTAGACTCAGGAATCATCACCAGCACCAGCCCAACATAGAGGCACTGAGAGATCAGCTGACCAGAGCTGACCAGACTGCACAGAACTAACCTCCCAGACTCAGGKCACTGGAGAACAGCCACCAACAGAAGGGAGAAGGGTCCTCTTTCAGACACTACTTAGTCATGCRTCTACTGTTGTATGTACGCCCTACCAATCAAAGAAATTGCTAACAAGTAGCCCACCAATAAACAGTTGACCCAACCCTTCAATGAGGAAATGCTTCTGAATGTTGCATGTGGATATGAGTCGTTATACAGTAGATTAAGATTCCTTAGAGACCTTGGCTTTGCATGTAAAATCCTAGTGTTTCTGGCATGAAATGGTTTGTATTACAACCTCCCTCTCTCCGACAAATAGACAACGACTTGTCGCTGTTAATTAATTAAAAACGTTAATATAAAAGTTATATCATTTTACGTTTTAATAGGCTGAAGATGTCATATTGTGTCCCAACTCTCATGTACTGTAAATGGTGTACATACAGTTTGTCTATAATTTATTTATGTCTACAATGGTTTATTTGTATGTATTACTGTACACAGTTGTCTTTGTGTTACTTTTGACTGTTTATGTTCTTTCTAGTTCACCCTTTTGTAAACTGACATACCCTGTATAGAGATGTTTTAAGTAAAAGTACATTCCATGTCAAAAAGCATTGTGTCTGTGCATATTTTATACTGTATGGTTCAAAAGTCCATAGTTATAACCAGAGAAAATGGACGAAGTTCTTGTTATTCATTACATTATATATGGGTGGTGTGCAAAACAAAAGGTGAGCTCAGGGGACGAGGAGGAGTAAACACAAAAAAACACCACAAGGCAACACCAGTCTATCAACAGCGTTCCCCTATTCGATACCCCCATAGATTGCAAAGGCTTATCACACTTGTTCCCATTCAACCCGCTTCCAACTGGGTCTCTGTGTTTTGCCATGTCTAACTACAACTATTTTGTGCACATGCATCTGAATATGACTCTGCTGTGGTCTCTCTGCTCTTTATCCCTCTCCTATTTTACATTCTTGGTCCCTTTACCGTTACTTTTTATCTTATAGGGAGTTGTTGGTTCAAAGCGTCGAAGCGCATCCTAAGCTGCCCATTCATGTTAATGCTGATTTAAGATTGCTCTGAAACACTTCATCCACAGATTTAATGCGAAGTAAAGTCTAACTATATAAAAAATTATGACAGCTGTGATGGATGCAGTTATTTTCACGGAAAATTGTATAAATGCCGACAGAATAATTGTGCGTCGACATGGTGGGAGGTTTTTGTTTCAGGTTAAAATGTATTATTTGACAAATGGGTGGTGGAACGCCTTTAATGCGCCAATGATGACAATAGCAGTCATATGAAAGTAAACTTTGTGGTCCGCCACTACAATTCGGGAAACCATGGGCAGTTTAAATTAGTGCTAAAGATTTAAAGAATAATACCGAGGTAAAGACCAGGGTCAGGTTGGATTTTCGATGATATTTTCACTAGTTTTCCTTACGTCCACAACAGCAGTAGGACCGGCAAACATAGTCCACTGTGACAACATCAAATGTTTCAAATCAATAGCTCTTTAACCTGTACTCCTCATACAACTTTCAAAAAACTGTGTTGTAGTTAACCCGATGGCATAGACACACATTGCACACACTTTTTTTGTTGAATTACATCTCGCACTATTTTCAATTATGGTATTTACATTTATGGAATTGCAAGAGCTCTTTGGTCATATAACCTGACTTCAAACAAGGTTCAGAATGTACACTCAGTGGCCCTACACAGTGCACACCCTTTAGTTTGTCAATTTTCATATCACATGTTTTTACATTAATTTTTCAAACTTTAAAATTTCAATAGTTCCTTGGTCATGTGACCTACCGACTTCAAACAAGGTTCAGGATGTACACTCATCGGGCTTACATATTGCACACTCTTTAGTTTGTCCATTTTCATCTCACGCAATTTTACATGAATTTTTCAAACTTTACAATTTCAATAGCTCCTTGGTCATGTGACCTACTGGACTCAAACAAACTTCAGAATATCCACTGACTACCCTTATATATTGCACACCCTTTAGTTTGCCCATTTTCATCTCACACAATTTTACATGAATGTTCAATGATTCTAATTTCAATCGCTCCGTGGTCATGTGACCTACTGACCGCAAACAAGGTTCAGAATGTCCACTGACTACCCTTAAATAGTCCGTGGACTATAGTTATTCCATTGTACTGGATATAATACATATTAGCATTTTACATGCATTCATAAGTGTAATCATTTTTTTATGACATACTGTGAAAAACTCTCTTGGCTCAGTCACTTTCAGACATGCGCAGAGCAGACTGAGAGGGGAAGGGTAGCTCTTGACTTGAACCACAGGGGTTCTCTGTAAAGAGAGAGTAATCCAAACAGCACAGACACACCCCTTGACTTTCAATTGGCACCCTTGACTTGTATGTATTCTCTCCTGATTGGTCTCTGTGGTGCTTAGTCAATGGGAACTCCGTTGCCGGSCCCATTATAAAGTTTTTACACAGTCTGGCAGTCTGACTAAAGTGCCAGAGGTATGAGGAGAGACATCCTCCTTTGTATTTATGGGAACATATATTTCCTAACACTTTGGATCCTATTCTTGGACAGTTACGAGACACAATSCGTCAATGCAAAAAAATAAAAAATACTAATTACTGTCCATGAGTAACCTCAACCTTGTGGGTCTGTGGGTTTTTGGGSCAATAAAGTGTTAACTCAATTCTACCAGTGACGATTCTCTCATGCCTCTATGAARGGMGKCACAGGYCAATAGTTTRTAATCTWAACCAGCCCTTTTTTACCGGAGTTCACTAACCCCTAATTGGGGCTCTTTTCTTGACACACTTTAATACACTGGTGCTTACAATTAATTCTCTATTGTTATAGACTTGGTGGGCACTGTCATCTGTGATCTTTGTGATATGACTTTCTTTAAGCACGTACTGATGAAACTGTCARTTAATATTTTTTTCTTAAAGTCTAGAAACGCTCTACATTTATTCACTCTGTGATAGGGTTGGATCCTATATGCTACTTGTATTATTCTCCTGTAAATGGTGCCTATAATGGTGCCTATAATTTAGGCTGTGTGTACAATGGGGCATAAAGGAAATGACCTCTACTCGATTATAGTGAAAAGGAAATCAGCATACGGTTTTGGCCTGTGTAATCATTTGCCAATAACTAATCAGAATCCCATTATGTTTACATAAAAAAGAGAATACTTCAAAATGAGAAGATCCTGCCATGGAAAAGACGACTGGGTGGAAATAAAGTGGACATGAGGGGAAATAACTCACACCATGCAGCAGGACACCTTCAGCTGTGGGGTCTTTGTAATGCAGGTTTGATAGTTATATTTTCAATAATGAATGGTTAGCTGTTATATGACAATTAGGTCAAAAATTATATTTTATTTGTTGGTGTAGATGGTCAAGGAAGTTGCACAGAACTTCCCCAACATCGTCTCCCAAATCGATATGGAACCTTCAAAAACACATGGAGCAACTMCGAAAAGAAATGGCTGAGGATATATAAAAAATGTCTGGTATGTAATGACATTTAATTCAAAGTAAATGTAAATTCTTTATTTTTATTTAGTTGTGTGGAACAGCCYTATGTTCAGTTCATGCCTATGATTTCAGAGTTCAACAAAGCCAACAACTGCTTCATGTGTGCCACTGATAAAGAACCTGGATGTGGCCCAAAGACTGACTGGGTTAGTAACTTTATTTAACATGTMTATAATCTTTTGACAACAGTGACGATTTAAAGACAATTTATGATTTAACACAATGGATGGCTAATTCATCATACCGCATTAATATTTGATATTATTTATAGTGTGTTATGCTTTGTTTTGTTTTAGATTGAATGTTTTGCATGCCAACGGTGGTTCCATGTGCTGTGCCTAGGAATGAAGACAAATGAGTTCAACAGAGTGAAGAACACAAACTGGAAGTGTAGTCTTTGTTGTTGAAAATGTATGCTATACCCCATCCACACTGAAGAGGCTCTGAAATGTATATCAGCCAGGGATAAAGAGGAAGTTAACACTGTGAAATGTTTTGTACTTATTTTAAGTTAAGTGTCTGTTGACATGTTGGAAAAGATTAAAGGTCTACAATTTCTGTTTAATTTGTCAATATTNTATGTTCAGTTCATGCCTATGATTTCAGAGTTCAACAAAGCCAACAACTGCTTCATGTGTGCCACTGATAAAGAACCTGGATGTGGCCCAAAGACTGACTGGGTTAGTAACTTTATTTAACATGTMTATAATCTTTTGACAACAGTGACGATTTAAAGACAATTTATGATTTAACACAATGGATGGCTAATTCATCATACCGCATTAATATTTGATATTATTTATAGTGTGTTATGCTTTGTTTTGTTTTAGATTGAATGTTTTGCATGCCAACGGTGGTTCCATGTGCTGTGCCTAGGAATGAAGACAAATGAGTTCAACAGAGTGAAGAACACAAACTGGAAGTGTAGTCTTTGTTGTTGAAAATGTATGCTATACCCCATCCACACTGAAGAGGCTCTGAAATGTATATCAGCCAGGGATAAAGAGGAAGTTAACACTGTGAAATGTTTTGTACTTATTTTAAGTTAAGTGTCTGTTGACATGTTGGAAAAGATTAAAGGTCTACAATTTCTGTTTAATTTGTCAATATTCCATTTTTATTCATTGATTTACTGGCCACCATTACTGTGGTTACATGTTCAGTATGTGTAATGACCAGCAAACCCACTGCAGCCTACCTCACTAGCTCACTCTCCATCCCTGCTTTGGAAAATTAATAGCATGACTCTCATACTTTTCCCTTTCCTTTATGGTTGATATTATCGACGAAAGGAGATATTATCTGTCTCTCTCCTATTGTGTTGTCTCCTACTGTTAAATACTGTGGAAATATAAAAAATAGGGAAAATAAGTACTTAGACTTACTACCAATTATTATAGATAAATATTAAAGAAAAGGGTAAACACAACACTGGACTGAACCCCCTAATTGTCAAACTAATATTAATGTGCAACAATATAGAAGACACATGACTAGAGGTTATGCAATATGGGTGTATATCCACTGCATGCTTCTTAGGTGTGTAATTGACATGACCAAGGAGCTATTGAAATGTAAAACTATGAAAAATGTACGTTACACTGCGTGATTTTACAGTACACAAACATGAGTGTGCAATATATAAGGTTAGTCCGTGGACATTCTGAAGTTTGTTTGAGTCCAGTAGGTCACATGACCAAGGAGCTATTGAAATTGTAAAGTTAGAAAAATTCATGTAAAATCTTGTGAGATGAAAATGGACAAACTAAAGGGTGTGCAATGTGTAGGCGCGCTGAGTGTACATTCTGAACCTTGTTTGAAGTCAGTAGATCACATGACCAAGGAGCTATTGAAATTTTACATTTTGAAAAATGTATGTAAAAACGTGTGAGATGAAAATGGACAAACCAAAGGGTGCGCAGTATAGAAGGYTAGTCAGTGGACATTCTGAACCTTGTTTGAGTCAAGTAGGTCACATGACCAAAGAGCTAAAGTTTGTACTTTGTTTACGCTCCCTAACTAATTCAACTAGGAKTACAAAATGCAGCTCACATTTCCACATGTTTATTAGCTTTGGAAAGCGAATTAATGTCCAAATCGTGAAAATAAGACCTGTGCAATGTTGTGCGCAATTTTTCCAACATCATGACACTTATTTGGAGTATCTGMCTCAAGTAGTTTGAAAGCGCGATTGTTAATTAAAAAATAACAGTAAGTTTGAAAAAGCGAATATCAGTCGAATATCCAAATTGAAACTGTCTTTACCTCGGTATAAATCATGTAATGAAACAAGCAGGGAGCACCCTCGACCTTCTAGCCCGAGGTCCAGTGCGTTATCGACTGTGCCGCAAAAGCATGCTCTAGCGGCAGAGTCGATTTCCGCGCTTATAAACCCAAGATCGTTACAATAATAATGAACTTCACAGGGTGGTGAAAGTGCATTGTATAAGCTTGATGTTCCTTTCCAATAAATGTCGAGGGTCTTATTCTGGTGACATGACGATCGACGCTTGATAACCGTTTTGTCAAATAAAAACATTCTCGCTCTTATCCATAATCTCTTCGTGTAGACTAGCCTACCTGCAGCGCCTACCCACACTGTATCTGCGAGCTGTTGGCTACATCGCACGTGCCAAGATCAGAGTAGGCACATTTGCTATTTAACGCAACAATGTCATTGACAAAACTATCGGTAGAGTTGAACTGCGATGGAAACACATTGAACACAATATTTCTATTTGGTACATGAAAACTAAAGCTAGAGTACATGTTGTGTGCACTATGTCATCACGCACTGTTTTTTCTATCTGCAACAAGTCAGTTTGATGGAAACAACTGGTGGGAAAATGCTATATTTTCTTCATGCAGATGTGAGAATATTCCCATGAAAACCTGTCTCCAATTGAATGGAAACCTAGTTTATGGCAGGCAGTGGCGGCTCCTCAGAGGAGGAAGGGGAGGACCATCCTCAGTGAATTTCATAAATATAAAAATGCAAAAACATTGAAAAAGTTATAATTTTTCGATAAAACTATACTAAATATATTAAGGTCGCCAAATAATTGATTAAAACATACTGTTTTGCAATGAAGGTCTACAGTAGCCTAAACAGCACTCTGTAGGGTAGCACCATTGTGTAGCCAGAGGAAAGTTAGCTTCCGTCCTCCTCTTGATACATTGACTTCAATACAAAACCTAGGAGGCTCATGGTCCTCACCCCCTTCCATAGKCTTACACAGTAATTATGACAACTTCRGGAGGARYTCCTCCAACCRATCAGAGCTCTTGSAGCATGAACTGACATGRTYTCCACCCAATCAAAMGATCAGATAATMAATCTAGTAGTGAAAGKATAAGCTACAGRTAGCTAGCACTGCAGTGCATAAKATGTGGTGACTAGTTGACTCAAAGAGAGAGAAAGACAATATATTAACAGTTTTCAACAAATGAATTACAGGAGAAGCAAGAGGGAGAGAGATTTAGGATTTTTTTTTCACTTTCAGCTTCACTTAGCTAACAAATGCACCTGGTTAGTTTAGGCTACTAAAACACTGAGAGGGATACTATGTTAGCTAGCTYGCTATGACTATCCAACACAACACTGGAACTCTTCCAAGTCAAGGTAAGATTTTGGTTTTATTAATTTATTGCCASAGGGGCCCGCTGGTGTAACTGCTAAACTGTTTACTGACTACACTGTAATGTTACTGTATGATTGTAGCGGGTTTACTAACGCATTAGTTCTATTAGCTATGTTGACTAGGACGTTACTTTAGCTAATATGGGGACAAAGATATATGATTTAGTTGGAAATGTTTTTTCACATGGTCACATACAGCTGATGTGTTCTGCATTGAAGTCCACAAATGAAGGGAAAAGGTGAGAGGAAGTGAGTGCATTGATGTGAGAAGGAATACAAGTGGCTGCTATGAAAGTGAACTGTGTTTACGGGTGATCAGGGTTGTATTCATTCCACTGATTCTGTTGAAAAACATTTCTTAAACGGAAGCAAACGAAACGGGGATAAAAATACCTGAATTTTTCCAATATAAACTCTTGTTTGCAACTGTTTCGACTAATGATTACACCCTAGATAAGCTAGATGCAGGCAAGAGTGTGCAAGGCGGTATTGKATGTGTCACTGTCCATGTGTCACTGTCTGTCACCTTTTCTCTCGACCTGTGTGCACCTACGTTGTAAACTTTCATTCATAGGCTAGGTCATAGCAACRTCATGATGGGTATAGGGAAAATGTTTGTATCATGTAGTAGCCTAAACCTGTCGATGTTACATTGAYCTYGGTGAATGGAATATGAATGACAGTCATCCAATATGCTGTAATAGAAACAAGGCCATGCTCATGAAAAAYAAAATRGTCCTSCATCATCGTAAGCGGCACTGACRGCTACTGATGGCAGATAYTGGTGTAAAACACTTGTATGAACAGTAAACGGCTGAAGGCTCTAGTATACACTGTACTGGGAGCCCTGAATGGCCTTGCTGCGAACATAACCACATCTATCCAGCTCCATCCTGGTTCAGGATTCATGACTGTTTCAAGAGTATGTTCTCTCATGTTTATGACCTTCCCTGTGGGGGGGGAGGTAGACAAATAGAGGGAGAGACGGAGGATGGAGGAAAAAGGGAAAACATATGGGATTTATATCAAAACAGTTTAGAAGGCATGGTTAAAATATAGAAATATATTTCACATATTTATTTGAATATTTTAGCACCTAGCAACAAATGTCAATATCCTAGCAACGAACTAACTTCAAAATATACAGTACCAGTCAAACGTTTGGACACACCTACTCATTCAAGGGTTTTTCTATATTTTTTACTATTTTCTACATTGTAGAATAATAGTGAAAACATCAAAAGTATGAAATAATACATATGGAATCATGTAGTAACCAAAAAAGTTGGAGGTGTGTTTTGGGTCATTGTCCTGTTGAAAATCAAATGATAGTCCCACTAAGCGTAAACCAGATGGGATGGCCATATCGCTGCAGAATGCTGTGTTAGCCATGCTGGTTAAGTGTGCCTTGAATTCAAAATAAATAACAGACAGTGTCACCACCAAAGCAACCCCACACCATCACACCTCCTCCTCCATGCTTCATGGTGGGAACCACACATGCAGAGATCATCCGCTCACCTACTCTGTATCTTACAAAGACACGGCGGATGGAACCAAAATTCTCCAATTTGGACTCATCAGACCAAAGGACAGATTTCCACCGGTCTAATGTCTGTTGCTCGTGTTTCTTGGCCCAAGCAAGTATCTTCTTCTTCTTAGTGTCCTTTAGTAGTGGTTTCTTTGCAGCAATTCGACCATGAAGGCCTGATTCACGCAGTCTCCTCTAAACAGTTGATGTTCAGATGTGTCTGTTACTTGAACTCTGCGAAGCATTTATTTGGACTGCAATCTGAGGTGCAGTTAACTCTAATGAATGTTTCCTTTGCAGCAGAGTTTAAAACATTTTTTTTTTTACTAGGCAAGTCAGTTAAGAACAAAATCTTATAAACAATGACGGCCTACCCTGGCCAAACCCTAATCCGGACGACGCTGGGCCAATTGTGCACCGCCCTATAGGACTCCCAATCACGGCCGGTTGTGATGCAGCCTGGAATCCAACCAGGGTCTGTAGTGACGCCTCAAGCACTGAGATGCAGTGCATTAGACCGCTGCGCCACTCAGGAGCCCAAGAGGTAACTCTGGGTCGTTCTTTCCTGTAGCGGTCCTCATGAGAGCCAGTTTCATCATAGCGCTTGATTGTTTTTGCGACTGCACATTTTCTGGATTGACTGACCTTCATGTCTTAAAGTATTGATGGACTGTCGTTTCTCTTTGCTTATTTGAGCTGTTCTTGCCGTAATATGGACTTGGTCTTTTATCAAATAGTGTTATCTTCTGTATACCACCCCTACCTTGTCACAACACAACTGACTGGCTCAAATGCATTAAGAAGGAAAGATATTCCACAAATTAACTTTTAATAAGGCACACCTGTTAATTGAAATGCATTCCAGGTGACTACCTCATGAAGCTTGTTGAGAGAATACCAAGAGTGTGCAAAGCTGTCATCAAGGCTACTTTGAAGAATCTCAAAAATGTTTAACACTTGTTCAACACTTTTTTGGTTCCTACACGATTCCTTGTGTGTTATTTCATAGTTTTGATGTCTCCACTATTATTCTACAAGGTAGAAAATAGTTAAAATAAAGAAAAACCCTGGAATGAGTAGGTGTGTCCAAACTTTTGACTGTTACTGTACATTTTACGGACACAATCTATTTTACAATAGTTACTAGTTACATTTTGTTTGTTTTTAGGCCTGTCCTGGCCTTCCGCTACCCTAAACCCCTCCCATCTATCTCTTAACACCATCCATATTGGATTTCTATTTGCCATATATTTTTTAAAGGTGCTGTGATGGGACGGTTGTATCCCCCACATACAGTGACTTAAGAAAGTATTCAGACCCCTTGACTTTTTCCACATTTTGTTATGTTACAGCCTTATTCTAAAATGTCTTAAATAGTTTTTCCCCCTCATCAATCTACACACAATACCCCATAATGACAATTCAAAAACATAAACTTTTTTTTGTGCTAATTTATTGAGAAAAAAAACTGAAATATCACATTTACATAAGTATTCAGACCCTTTATTCAGTATTTTGTTGAATCACCTTTGGCAGCAATTACAGCCCTGAGTCTCTTGGTTATGACACTACAAGCTTGGCACACTGTATTTGGGTGATTTCTCCGTTCTTCTCTGCAGATCCTCTCAAGCTCTGTCAGGTTGGATGGGAGTGTTGCTGCACAGCTATTTTCAGGTCTCTCCAGAGATGTTCGATTGGGTTCAAATCCAAGCTCTGGCTGGGCTTCTCAAGGACATTCAGAGATTGTCCCGAAGCCACTCCTGCATTGTCTTGCTGTGTGCTTAGGGGGTCTGTTGGTGAACCTTCACCCCAGTCTGAGGTCCTGAGTGCTCTGGAGCAGGTTTTCATCAAGGATCTATTGGTACTTTGCTCCATTCATCTTTGCCTCGATCCTGACTAGTCTCCCAGTCCCTTCTGCTGAAAAACACCCCCACAGCATGATGCTGCCACCACCATGCTTCACCGTAGGGATGGTGCCAGGTTTTCTCCAGACGTGATGCTTGGCATTCAGGCCAAAGAGTTCAATCTTGGTTTCATCAGACCAGAGAATCTTGTTTCTCATGTTCTGAGAGTCTTTTGGTGCCATTTGGCAAACTCTAAGTGGGCTGTCATGTGCCTTTTACTGAGGTATGGCTTCCGTCTGGCCACTCTACCATAAAGGCCTGATTGGTGGAGTGCTGCAGAGATGGTTGTCCGTCTGAGATGGTTGTCCCATCTCCACAGAGGAACTCTGGAGCTCTGTCAGAGTGACCATCTGGTTCTTGGTGACCTCCCTGACCAAAGCCCTTCTCCCCCAATTGCTCAGTTTGGCCGGGCGGCCAGCTCTGGGAAGAATCTTAGTGGTTCCAAACTTCTTCAATTTAAGAATGATGGAGGCCACTGTGCTCTTGAGGACCTTCAATGTTGCAGACATTTTTTGCTACCCTTCCCCAGATCTGTGCCTCGACACAATCCTGTCTCGGAGCACTACGGGCAATTCCTTCGACCTCATGGATTTTTTTCTCTGACATGCACTGTCAACTGTGGGACCTTATATAGACAGTTGTGTGCCTTTCATGTCCAATCAATTGAATATTCCACAGGTGGACTCCAATTAAGTTGTAGAAACATCTCAAGGATGAATAATGGAAACAGGATGCACCTGAGCTCAAGTTCGAGTCTCATAGCAAAGGATCTTATTACTTATGTAAATTAAATATATTAAAAAAACAGTTTAAGCTTTGTCATTATGGAGTATTGTGTGTAGATTGCTGATTAGAATAAGGCTGTAATGTAAGAAAATGTGGAAAAAGTCAAGGGGTCTGAATATTTTCCGAAGGCACTGTTTATAACATTCTAAAGAGTCGCAAAGATTTTGCATAAGAATTTAAATAGGAAAATTCTACGTTTTGAATCTGGTGTCGTTTTGCGTATCAGTTCACAAACCATGTGCCATGAAATCGGTACATCGAAAATCTCCTCCTAACTACTTTGCAATCTATATGGCACAGCTGTCATTTTTTTGGTTCTTTAAATGAAACTGGTATATATTTTTATTTATCACAATTTTCTTTAACCAATTTTGGTCTTTAATACAGGGCTGACAGACAAGTTCCTTACTTTTTCCCCTTCCACTTGCCTCTTTCATTTTTGCGGTAATGCTGCAATTAGTTGGTTGTAATTTTGGGTAGAGCAGACATTTCCATATATTTTTGTTAGCTGCATGTGTGACATAACTCCAACAGTACTATTTATGATATCATTTAAAAGGTTATACTTTTCTTTGTATCGAAAAATAATGTTTTTTTATTATCAATTAGTATATTTGAGTTTAACCTCAATATTTGTTGTATTATATGTTCTGTCTTTTCTGGTGGATTAAACTGAAAAAAAGTGATATTTTGGAGATTATTTTGTTTTCAAATAACTGAAAGTGAGAGGTTGTAATCTGATTAAAGGGAAAAAGTCTATTCTTGAACATGGGATGAGACATTTTTACTAATTGGCTAGGGAACCAGTTTGGATTTAAGTATAACTTTTGTTTGACTGATGCCTTTAGTGAGATATCTAATGGTTTAATATTCAATCATTTCTGCCCTCTGAATTCATATTCATTATATAAATAGGCCCTTTTAATTTTGTCAGACCATTTTATTGGTAAACTATTTGGTAATGTAAAAGTAGTATTTTTTTGTGATCCAATACTTAATATAGTACATTATTGTAACGGTTTTCCTCTTCCTCTTCATCCTGAGAGGAGGAGCAAGGATTCGACCAAAATGCAGCGAGGTGTGATGACATATTGAATTTATTTAAAGACGAACACGAAAAAAACACTTGGAAAATTACAAAATAACAAAACGACGTAGACAGACCTGAACATGGAACTTACATAACTACACGAAGAACTCACGAACAGGAACAGACTACATCAAACGAACGAACAAACGAAACAGTCCCGTGTGGTGCACAGACACAGACACGGAAGACAATCACCCACAAACAAACAGTGTGAACAGCCAACCTATATATGGTTCTCAATCAGAGGAAAACGTCAAACACCTGTCTCTGATTGAGAACCATATAAGGCTAATTACAAGTGACCT
>NC_036852.1:6101591-6102319 GCF_002910315.2 Salvelinus sp. IW2-2015
ATTATCATAATTTGGTTGTAATCCAGAGAGGTTAGAAAAAGTATCTAGATCCACCCTCATCTTAAATGGCACTGACCTCCACTGATTGGTGTTTAAAATGAAGGTTTCAGCATGAAATATCCGTTCTATATTTTTTTTTTACACACTTTAATTTATTTTAATATGTCAATATGGCTATATTGTAAATGTTTTGCCGCCAAACTGGTGGCTGTAGTGAAAAAGTCATTAGTTGGAAGAGTAACAGAGTTAATTGAAAATAATGCCATTATTGATTAGATCCTTTTATCATTAATTAGGCTATTTTCTCTTGAACTATACGATCTATCTACTAGAAACTCATGGACAATATGGACACAGATATAAATAAAAAAATACTTTATATATGAATACTTTTTTAAAAGTATAAATGACCAAAGTTACAATACATTGCCATAGATTACCTGTTAATTACCATTATTACCTAAGATGCTGTAATTTTGGCATATTACCAGTAAGTTTGCAATCCTAACCCTGACCTTATTGTTGACTTGTTTGGCCTATCTCAATGTGACCATTCAGGACCTAGACTCAGGAATCTCACCAGCACCAGTTTAACATAGAGGCACTGAGAGATCAGCTGACCAGAGCTGACCAGACTGCACAGAACTAACCTCCCAGACTCAGGACACTGGAGAACAGCCACCAACAGAAGGGAGAAGGGTCCTCTTTCAGACACTACTTAGTCATGC
>NC_036852.1:6105308-6113422 GCF_002910315.2 Salvelinus sp. IW2-2015
ATAGCCGATCATTAAGAGTTGAAAACAGCAGGTCTGGGACAGGTAGGGGTTCCGTAACCACAGGCAGAACATTTGAAACTGGAATAGCAGCAAGGCCAGGCGGACTGGGGACAGCAAGGTGTCATCATGCCCGGTAGTCCTGACGTATGGTCCTAGGGCTCAGGTTCTCAGAGAGAAAGAGAGAACGAGAGAATTAGAGAGAGCATACTTAAAATTCACACAGGACACTGGATAAGACAGGAGAAGTACTCCAGGTAACCAACTGACCCTAGCCCCCCGACACAAACTACTGCAGCATAAATACTGGAGGCTGAGACAGGAGCGGTCAGGAGACACTGGGCCCATCCGAAAGAACCCCCGGACAGGGCCAAATAGGAAGGATATAACCCCACCCACTTTGCCAAACACAGCCCCGCACCACTAGAGGGTGCGATGAGATATAACGATGAGATATAACTTCTGTTGCTAGGGCTGTTGCTAGAACTTGCAACATTCTGACCGGATTACATAATGAACCAAAGCGTCCGATGCTATGCTGGTTGCCTGGTTACTCATAGTGGTCCGAAGGAAGGACGCTGGCAGTTCTAGTTTATTTCACCTCAGAAGCGCTCGTTCAGTCCGTGCAAAATTATTACCTCAGAATTGCTCTCCAAGGACGTTTTTTTGACATGACTACCTGCTGCTTCAGAAGACCAAAAAGACTGGAAAGAGAACATTATTTTATCACCATATATTTGTCTTTATATAATAAAATATTGTTAAATAGGAATAAATAATTGAATCTGTTTTATATTGATTTCATATTGACATTGCTAGCTACTTAATTACCTCAGCCACACAGTTTTATTTAGCTAACGTTATCTAAGTTAGCTAGCTAACTGTTATTGTAGGTGCTTTCTGTTTATCTAGCTAGCTAACTGTTATTGTAGCTGCTTTCTGTTTCTATGTAGCTTGCACTTTAATGGCATCCCTCGAGGAGATTTTCTTTTATCTTTCCAACCAGGCGGAAGTACTATGAAGGCAGCACTGATCTCGACTAGAGGCGTAACATTCGTAGGGGCAGAGAAATTCACAATTCAGGGTAACTTTAACGTTAAGCAGTTAATTGATATTACTGTTACTGTTATATAACTGGAAGGATTTATGTACAACCATTTTTCATCTAGCTGACGTTATTCGATGGCACTGGAGGGGAAGGCTGCCATCTTATCGGCTCTTAACCAACCACGCTTTTTTTTTTGCGTTGTTCATAACTTGTTTAGTACATAATGTTGATGCTACCGTCTCTTATGACCGAAAGAGCTTCTGGACATCCGAACTGCGATTACTCACCTCAAACTGGACGAAGAGTTCTTCTTCAATGAGTCAGACGGGAGGGATATACTACTACAGACACCCGACCAGGCCCAGATCCCCGTGATTCGCTGGAGAAGGAAACTGAGATTTAGTGGAAAAAGATCAGGGTGCCTTGCGAGGATCAGGGACGAGTTGCTAATCTGTCCTTGCGATCCGTATTGCTAGCTAATGTTCAATCGCTGGAAAATAAATGTGACGAGCTGAAAGCACGTATATCCTACCAACGGGACATTAAAAACTGTAATATCTTATGTTTCACCAAGTCGTGGCTGAACGATGACATTAAGAACATACAGCTGGCGGGTTATACACTCCATCGGCAGGACAGAACAGCAACCTCTGGTAAGACACGGGCAGGGGCTATGCATATATGTGACAAACAGCTGGTGCATGATATCTAAAGAAGTCTTGAGGTTTTGTAACCTGAGGTAGAGTATCTCATGATAAGCTGTAGACCACACTATCTACCTAGAGAGTTTTCAACTGTATGCTGGCATTACAGTTGGAAGTGTCCAACTGCTCCAACTGGAGAAGATAGTTGCTTCCACCGAGGTAACCCTTATGAAGACATAAAGAGAAAAATGTTAGGAAAACTAAAACTAGCTTCAGGTTATTTTGTGTGCAAATTCAAATAGTTATATGAGATTTTTTATATTTCATCACCTAACGGATGATGACCCCAGCTAGGAGCGAAAGAGCAGCAAGGTTTCCCAGGTCTCGCCTTCCTTTCGTCCTTCTTCCAAACCAAGTCATTCGCCCGGATGTCGAAGCACTTGGTCACCTTGATTCTCCTCCGGTAGCTCTCCTTCTGCTTATCCTGCGCCTTGTTGATGTTCAGTCTCACCTTGATTGATAACAGAAATAAATGCAAATATATTTCATAATAAAATGTCCAACATGCATCTCTGTCAGCACGGCCTCCTTCTCCTCCTTAGTGAAAATCACCCTCCTGTGTGGCTGGCCATCCTTCCCCCGTAGGTACATGTGATAGACTTGTCTTCCAACTCGTTAGGCAAAGTAAAWTWGCACTGCTGTTTCTCTTTCTCCATCTCTCTCTTCCCACCACTCTCTCCCCCTCTGTCACTTTCTTCCTCTACCTCTTTCTGTATGGGTCTCTCTGTCACCTAGTGACACCTAGTTAACCCCTTCTCCCTAACCATTAATCTCTCAACCAAATCCAATTTTAGACCAGGTTTGGTATGGAATTGAACATTGGTTTCTAGTTAGTGTTTGCATATCTGGATGTTCTAGATTTGTGTATGTAATATGGCAGAAGTAAACCAGAGTCCAATACACAGCAGGGTTGAGTCATCACCATATTGCGACACCTATCCAAGCCCCATCAGGTCAAACACTACAAAGATAGAGTAGGGGGTTAAAGGCCTTAATTAAAAACAAAATCCTTCTCTTGGCCTGTACCTTGACATGGTGAGAGGGCTTCCAAATTAACCAGGCCCATGTTATTGAACCCCTGACTGAGTCCGGCTGCCTGTCGAGGACAAGTGACTAGAAGAACTAGCTGCAGCAGTTGATCGAGCATCTCTTGATTCTGTCTGTTTCCTCTCTCATCATTTAACTCTTTCTCTTCTCTCCCTCCAGACGAAATTCTGCATGTAGTGACGTCTGATTGCCGAACAATCTGCCCACTCATCCCATCCCCTCCTCCATCTCATTACATCATCTAAAACTACTGTTATTGTCATTATCTGCTAATAAAGTTTGCTAGCCATATCATACTGGGCATATAATATGTGAGATACATAGATGAACTAAAAATCACTAGCACTCAGAACAAAGAGAGCTTCAATGCCTGGACTTCGCAGTCTCCCTCTTCAAATCCCCCTTCTGAGACTGCCTGTTGAGAACAAGTGACAGGGAGAACCTCCCAAKCACACAGCACCCACCTCTTTATTCCACACACCAGAATGAAGTATTTCAGTCTGATTGCCATGTSAGTGTACACAAAAATACCTGTGAAAATAAATGAAATGACACAACTGTTTCAAAAAACGATCAAAGTTTATYTATTCAAATCTTAAATATTGCCAGGATGGTTTTCACAGCTGTTTCACAAGGTGTTCATTATTGTAAGTTGTAAGGTATTTATTTATATTTCCACATTATTCATTGTTGTATCCTAGGACCTACAATAGATACATATATATTCAACCACAAGGGTGTACTAATGAGCTATGCGAGATAGAAGAAAAAAATCATAATYGAGGACTACTGAAATTAGATTATTTCAGTGTAGGGAAGGGCAGGTTACAGTAAAAACATGACAGCCAGACAAGCCAGGGTATGAATAAAACATATTTGCATATGAATGGAGTGGAAATTAGCTGACTTCGTGATCTGTAAGGTAAGTAACTTTAATGTGTCAAGCAGATTACACGTTTTCTTTGCCATTGTTTGCATAACGATGATGAAAAGAACGTCATAGGCTGTAATGATCTCCAAAATTCGAATAATTAGGTCATCACACCGTTGATATAGCAACGGATGCTAATAGTTTATCGAATCCCATTGTGACGTAGAGGGGACACTATTTGGCCGGGGGACATTATTTGGCACGACAGGTCCCCATGTTGAGGATTAGCATGGCAGATGTGTTGTTACCTACCCTTACCACCTGGGGACAGTCTGTCAGGAAGTCCTGGATCCAGTTGCAAAGGGAGGTGTTTAGTCCCAGGTCCTTTAGCTTAGTGATAAGCTATAAGCCTGTCCCAGACCTGCTGTTTTCAACTCTCTAGACACAGCAGGAGCGGTAGAGATACTCTCAATGATCGGCTATGAAAAGCCAACTGACATTTACTCCTGAGGTGCTGACTTGTTGCACCATCGACAACTACTGTGTATTATTATTATTTGACCATGCTGGTCATTTATGAACATTTTGAACAGCTTGGCCATGTTCTGTTATAATCTCCACCCGGCACAGCCAGAAGAGGTCTGGCCACCACTCATTAGCCTGGTTCCTCTCTAGGTTTCTTCCTAGGTTTTGGCCTTTCTAGCGAGTTTTTCCTAGCCACCGTGCTTCTACACCTGCATTGCTTGCTGTTTGGGGTTTTAGGCTGGGTTTCTGTATAGCACTTTGATATATCAGCTGATGTAAGAAGGGCTATATAAATACATTTGATTTGATTTTGATTTAAGGGCACTATGGTGTTGAACGTTGAGCTGTAGTTAATGAATAGCATTCTCACGTAGGTGTTCCTTTTGTCCAGGTGGGTAAGGGCAGTGTGGAGTGCAATAGAGATTGTGTCATCTGTGGATCTGTTGTGGTGGTATGCAAATTGGAGTGGATCTAGGGTTTCTGGGATAATGGTGTTGATGTGAGCCCTGACCAGCCTTTCAAAGCACTTCATGACTACCGTCGTGAGTGCTACGGGTCTGTAGTCATTTAGGCAGGTTACCTTAGTGTTCTTGGGCACAGGGACTATGGTGGTCTGCTTGAAACATGTTGGTATTYCAGACTCAGACAGGGAGKGGTTGYAAATGTCAGTGAAGACACTTACCAGTTGGTCAGCACATGCTCGGGGTACACGTCCTGGTAATTKATCTGGCCCTGCGGCCTTGTGAATGTTGACCTSTTTAAAGATCTTACTCACATCGGCTACGGAGAGCGTGATCACACAGTCGTTCTGAACAGCTGGTGCTCTCATGCATGCTTCAGTGTTGCTTGCCTCGCAGCGAGCTTAGAAGTCATTTAGTTCGTCTGGTAGGCTTGTGTCACTGGGCAGCTTGCAGCTGTGCTTCCATTTGTAGTCCGTAATAGTTTGCAAGCCCTGCCGCATCCGACGAGCATCGGAGCTGGTGTAGTAGGATTCAAACTTAGTCCTGTATTGAAGCTTTGCCTGTTTGATGGGTCGTCGTATTTCTTATAAGCGCCGGGGTTAGAGTGAGTGGCGCAGTGGTCTAAGGCACTGCATCTCAGTGCTAGAGGCATCACTACAGACCCTGGTTCGATTCCAGGCTGTATCACAACCGACCGTGATTGTGAGCCCCAAAAGGCGGCGCACAATTGGTCCGGGTCAGTGTTTGGCCGGGGTAGGCCGTCATTGTAAATAAGAATTTGTTCTTAAATTAGGAACGTTCCTGTTTATTCTTATGAATAAAAAGTCCTTGAAATGGAAGTGTGATTTCCAATGTAATCTAATATGATGTGCTCTGGATTGTAAAGAGGGACCTCTCTCTCTCTCTCTCCCTTTCTCTCTCTGTTTCTCTCCCCCCTCTCTCTTCACCCCCCTTCTCTCTCTCTCTCCTCTTTCTTGCCCTCTCCCTCTCTATTAGGGGACATGCATGATCTGTTGTGATGTGTGCTCAATATTGAGATGCTGGAAATTCTAATCCAGAGACACAGCCTGTCAGTAAGGGGGATAGTCCAAGGTCCAGACAGACCCACCATATCCCTCTCATAAAAGCAGAGATGATGCTGTGGGTTATCTCAGGGAGGTGGTTATGGATGAGAAATGCATTGTGTGTAATTTATGGCATGGTTTCTAGCTCATTGTTTTTAAACTCAGCAATAGGGCAGTACTTTTTTTTTATAGTACTGCTGTGCACTCATGCATAACGTATAGGGTTTAAACCATTTTCTATGATCACATTTTTACAAGCTCAGCACGGTAACTGCATTTATTACCTGTAGAATGAATAGTAGCTTGAAGAAGTGTATGTACCGTGTTGTTATGGAATATGTATGCGGTTAGGAACTACAGGGCAATGGCAACACCCTGTATAACAGTTGTTGGTGTTGGAGATGCTGTGTTGTCTGTACACCCTGGCTGTGTAGATTAAGTGGGCTGGGAGTAAAATACTTCACCGTCACTCTTCATTGGACCTGCAAAACAATGAAACAGCAGACTTCACCTCGAGGCGTTCTCTGTCTCCCATTGTTTTGAAACGCTGTGTTGAAGGTCGTCAACTCACTCAACTCAGCTGTGTTGTATCTTCCATCCTGACGGGGGTTTCTTCTTTTCAAACAATGTACACTGTGATCAGCCAACAGAGAGAAAGAGAGAGATGAATTACCTCAGAAAGAAAGAGATAAAAGAGAGAGATGGAGAGAGAGGATACAAGAGAGAGAGAGAGAGCGAGGAGAGAGAGAGAGAGAGAGAGAGAGAGAGAGAGAGAGAGATGGCTAGAGAAAGAGAGATTGAGAGAGAGAGATAAAAGCGAGGGAGAGGGGGGGAGATGATGGCAAGCTCTGATAGGCTGATAAAGCATGCATTGACACTCAATCTAAACCAGAGGGGCCGGCAGCAGCAGTTAGAAGTGATGAGGAATAAAGGTAATACATTACAAATGGACGTTCTTCCAAAGCTGTTATGCCAAAAGCAGGGTTTAACACAGGTCTGAAAGAGACAAAATGTGGGCAAAAATAGAGAAAAGTACATTGGAACAAATAGATCAATATCACATAGGGATGGTTAAATTACAATGCAAGACGCCAAACAACGAAATAATAAAATCTGTATGTAGAAGTATGTATACTCTGCACGATTAAACTTAGCCTTGATTCCAGGGTTCATCAACAATGAGACTTGGAAGGATGGCATCGCGAGACTAGCTTAAACCAAATGTCCTCATTCTCTTTGGTCTGCTATGTGTATTAGGCCAGTCATGAATGTCCTTGTGGCGGTGACAGTGAGAGCTAGGTCACCACTACAGAAGTCTACAGTGTTGGCGTCCAACCACACAACCTTGGTCGCATTGATCTGCATTCCTATTCCCTTAGCAACAAGCCAACAACGCTGCACGTCAATGTTGTATCTGACCAACTCATGAAATAAACATGGATATTGGTTGATATTGCACATAAGGGGTATCTGAGCTCCAATTGTCACGTTTATGTCTTTGAGTAAGTATCAGCACAGTATATGTAATACTCACTGTGACTGTAGAATTAGAAAATAGACCATAGAAATTAGAATAATTCTGTGGCTGTGAGCCTGTGACAGCAATTCTGAAGAGAAATGAGAGAGATAAGAGAGATGAGTTTTTGATGTGGAAAACTAATACTTGAGAATGAAAGTGTGACCTGACTTAGGGTTTCCATCAACACAGACCCTGTGACTGTATCCTAACCAAGGACGAGATTAATCAAAGAGCATGACATTCTATACCGTATTTTCCATCTCTCATTAGTGAACTATTAAAAGTGATATAGGAGGTAGGACTGAGAAAACATCAGCTTGAGTGTTTGAAGTGATATCGAAGTTCAGACACACTTGCATGCATACAGGCTCTCTCTCACACACACACACACACACACACACACACACACACACACCACACACAACACACACACAACACACACACAACACACAACACACACACACACACACAACACACACACACACACACCACACACACACACACCACACACAACACACACACACACACACACACACCACAACACACTAACGTGCGACAATTCCCCTCAAAACATCCGCAGCCTCTTTGAAAAGAGAATGTGGCGGTTTCATAGTTCTGATTTGTGCTTTCATGGCATATCTACTGAATGTGATCTTCAGGGATCTATAACTTGGACGCTTCCAACAGTAAAGGAGGCCTAGCAGAGGATATTCCCATTGGAAGATCGCTTCTAACGCTGATAGATTCAGGCTGCTCCCAAATGGCACTCCTGGTTAAAAGTACTGCACTCTATAGGAATAGGGTGCATTTGGGATGGAGTCTCAGAAGAGTAGGTTTTCGAAGAGTTAGGCAGCCTAACCACAGTATTATCTCTCTCT
>NC_036852.1:6117858-6143449 GCF_002910315.2 Salvelinus sp. IW2-2015
AAAGCATGCATTGACACTCAATCTAAACCAGAGGGGCCGGCAGCAGCAGTTAGAAGTGATGAGGAATAAAGGTAATACATTACAAATGGACGTTCTTCCAAAGCTGTTATGCCAAAAGCAGGGTTTAACACAGGTCTGAAAGAGACGGAAAAATGTGGGCAAAAATAGAGAAAAGTACATTGGAACAATAGATCAATATCACATAGGGATGGTTCAATTTACAATGCAAGACGCCAAACAACGAAATAATAAAATCTGTATGTAGAAGTATGTATACTCTGCACGATTAAACTTAGCCTTGATTCCCAGGSTTCATCAACAATGAGACTTGGAAGGATGGCATCGCGAGACTAGCTTAAACCAAATGTCCTCATTCTCTTTGGTCTGCTATGTGTATTAGGCCAGTCATGAATGTCCTTGTGGCGGTGACAGTGAGAGCTAGGTCACCACTACAGAAGTCTACAGTGTTGGCGTCCAACCACACAACCTTGGTCGCATTGATCTGCATTCCTATTCCCTTAGCAACAAGCCAACAACGCTGCACGTCAATGTTGTATCTGACCAACTCATGAAATAAACATGGATATTGGTTGATATTGCACATAAGGGGTATCTGAGCTCCAATTGTCARGTTTATGTCTTTGAGTAAGTATCAGCACAGTATGTGTAAAGCATACTCACTGTGACTGTAGAATTAGAAAATAGACCATAGAAATTAGAATAATTCTGTGGCTGTGAGCCTGTGACAGCAATTCTGAAGAGAAATGAGAGAGATGAAGAGAGATGAGTTTTGATGTGGAAAACTAATACTTGAGAATGAAAGTGTGACCTGACTTAGGGTTTCCATCAACACAGACCCTGTGACTGTATCCTAACCAAGGACGAGATTAATCAAAAGAGCATGACATTCTAATACCGTATTTTCCATCTTCCTCATTAAGTGAACTTTAAAAAGTGATATAGGAGTAGGAACTGGGAAAACATCAGCTTGAGTGTTGAAGTGATTAATCGAAGTTCATGACACACTTGCATGCATACAGGCTCTCTCTACACACACACCACACACACACACACACACACACCACACCACACACACACAACACACACACACACACACACACACACACACACACACACACACACACCCACACACACACACAACACACCACACACACACACACACACACACACACACACACACACACACACACACACACACACACTAACGTGCGACAATTCCCCTCAAAACATCCGCAGCCTCTTTGAAAAGAGAATGTGGCGGTTTCATAGTTCTGATTTGTGCTTCATGGCATATCTACTGAATGTGATCTTCAGGGATCTATAACTTGGACGCTTCCAACAGTAAGGAGGCCTAGCAGAGGATATTCCCATTGGAAGAGCTGCTTCTAACGCTGATAGATTCAGGCTGCCTCCCAAATGGCACTCCTGGTTAAAAGTACTGCACTCTATAGGGAATAGGGTGGCATTTGGGATGGAGTCTCAGAAGAGTAGGTTTTCGAAGAGTAGGCAGCCTAACCCACAGATATTGATAAACTTTAATWTCACATAGTATTGCATGATCTCTGGCCTTTCCTCTACATTTCCATTATGCCGATCAAATTTTAGGTGATCATAATATGGTAGGTATTGAACCAAAATTGGCAGAGACAATCACTGAATTAGTTGCAGATTGTTATGAATTATGAATCCAACTCTCTCTGCCTCCTATCTGATGGCATCTTCGGAGAATCACTCATTAGTTCATACAAACAAACCCGGACCTGTTACGGTATTGACAATATGAAGACAAACGTGAGTCTCTGCCCCGTGCCTCAATGGCCTTTGTTTACGTGCCACAACCAGCGTTTCACATCAATAAGGAAACAAATGGAGTTCTTTGCAAGCGTAGTGGAATAGAGTCAGAGCTGTCCTCAGAAGAGATGAATGATGAAACAGCTGGGTACCTGGTTTCTCTCTCCTCTCCTTCCTATAACGCTAATGATGTGGTTATACAGATCAGGTTTGTACAAGGCTTGTGATCCACTGCCTCATTAAACACTAGGCTACTTTACTCTACATCAGGTATTCCCAAACTGGGGTACGCGCAATGCCGTCGGGGGTACGCCAAATAAAAATGTGATTCACAAAAAAAAGTAKATTTATATTTTCCAACGGGGCTATACATTTGGATGAGGTTTTTTTCTCYCCTGAGTAGCCTCATTTCACTGCCCAAAATWAAATTAAACCATCTAGTGTTCAGCGAAATAACAACACAATGTCAAATACAGGTAGCCTAGTTAAATAATTAACATCCAATCACATGATGTCACAATCATCTGAATGAATGGACCAAGGKGCAGCGTACTTAGAGTTCCACATGTTTAATAAATATGAAACTCACCAAAACAAAACAGAAGATAACGAAACGTGACATTCTGGGCTGCTCACAGGCAGCTACACAAAAACAAGATCTCACAAACACCAGGTGGGAAAAGGCTGCCTAAATATGATCCCCAATCAGAGACAACGATAGCTGTCTCTGATTAGGAACCATACCAGGCCAACAAAGAAATAGAAAACATAGATTGCCCACCCTAGTCACACCCTGACCTAACCAAATAGAGAATTAAAAGGATCTCCACGGTCAGGGCYTGACACATGAAGCATTACTCTCTCGTGGGAATTCCACTAACGGTCCGTATGTAGCCAAACGTAGCAGCTGCTCATGTTGGAGTGGTAACGCGCATGCAAGCAGTTGCTCACGACGCCACTTGGGTACACTGCAGCATRCACCGAGAGGCTCTTGGTGCCAAGGGAATGCCTGACAGCTTGAAACACGTTTTGGACACTATAGTGAAAATGGTTAACTTTGTTAAAGCAAGGCCCCTGAACTCTCGTGTATTTTCTGCACTATGCAATTGTAACAGTATAACTTTATACCGTCCCCATGATATGGGCAGCGACCATGTAACGCTTTTACAACATACAGAAGTACGCTGGTTATCAAGGGGCAAATTATTGACACGTTTTTTTAAKTTGAGAGACGAGCTTAAAGTTTTCTTTACTGACCATAATTTTCACTTGTCTGTCCGCTTGCATGATGATGAGTTTCTCACACGACTGGCCTATCTGGGTGATGCTTTTTCTCGCCTGAATGATCTGAATCTAGGATTACAGGGACTCTCTGCAACTATATTCAATGTGCGGGACAAAATTGAGGCTATGATCTGTCTGCATTAACAAGGACAACACACAGGTCTTTCCATCATTGTGTGATTTTTTTGTGTGCAAATGAACTCAAGCTTACGGACAATGTCAAACGTGATATAGCGAAGCACCTGAGTGAGTTGGGTGCGCAATTACACAGGTACTTTCCAGAAACAGATGACACAAACAACTGGATTCGTTATCCCTTTCATGCCCTGCCTCCAGTCCACTTACTGATATCTGAACAAGAGAGCCTCATCGAAATTGCAANAGATGACACAAACAACTGGATTCGTTATCCCTTTCATGCCCTGCCTCCAGTCCACTTACTGATATCTGAACAAGAGAGCCTCATCGAAATTGCAATAAGCAGTTCTGTGAAAATTGTATTTATTCAGAAGCCACTGCCAGATTTCTGGATTGGGCTGCGCTCAGAGTATCCTGCCTTGGCAAATCGCACTGTTAAGTCACTGATGCCCTTTGCAACCACATACCTATGTGAGAGTGGATTCTCGGCCCTCACTAGCATGAAAACTAAATACAGGCACAGACTGTGTGTGGAAYATGACTGAAGACTGAGACTCTCTCCAATATAACCCAACATTGTAGTTATGTGCATCCTTTCAAGCACACCCTTCTCATTAACCTGAGTTATTCACAATTTTCGATTAACAAATAAGGTTTTATATGTAAGATGGCTAAATAAAGAGCAAAATTATTGATTATTATTATATTATTATTTGTGCCCTGGTCCTATTAGAGCTCTTTGTCACTTCCCACGAGCCGGGATGTGACAAAAACCTCACACTCATTCTTATGTTTAATAGATGTATTGTTTAGTGTGTGTGTGTGGCAGGCTTACAATGATGGCAAAAACAACATTTGAGAGTGCGCTGACCCTGGTGCTAGAGGGGGCATGCAGCTGGAGGTTGAATGTTTGAAGGGGTACGGGACTATAAAAAGTTTGGGAACCACTGCTCTAGATTTATACTTTTCATTAAAACCACTACTATGTAGCCTACACCCGCTACACCCCTACACCCACTACACCCCTACACCCGCTACACCCCTACACCGCTATACATGCCGAGAACTACTGTGAAGTTACAGTTGAAGTCGGATTTTTACATACACCTTAGCCAAATAAATTTAAACTACATCCACAGGTACCTCCAATTCACAATTCCTGACTTTTAATCCTAGTAAAAATTCCCTGTCTTAGGTCAGTTAGGATCACCACTTTATTTTAAGAATGTGAAATGTCAGAATAATAGTAGAGATAATTATTTATTTCAGCTTTTATTTCCTTCATCACATTCCCAGTGGGTCAGAAGTTTACATACACTCAATTAGTATTTGGTAGCATTGCCTTTAAATTGTTTAACTTGGGTCAACGTTCGGTAGCCTTCCACATGCTTCCACAAAAAGTTGGGTGAATTTTGACCCATTCCTCCTGACAGAGCTGGTGTAACTGAGTCAGGTTTGTAGGCCTCCTTGCTCACACACGCTTTTTCAGTTTCTGCCCACACATTTTCTATAGGATTGAGGTCAGGGCTTTGTGATGACCACTCCATTGACTTTATTGTCCTTAAGCCATTTTGCTTGGGTCATTGTCCATTTGGAAGACCCATTTGCGACCAAGCTTAACTTCCTGACTGAGATGTTGAGATGTTGCTTCAATATATCCACATAATATTCGTTCCTCATGATGCCATCTATTTTGTGAAGTGCACCAGTCCCTCCTGCAGCAAAGCACCCCCACATGATGCTGCCACCCCGTGCTCACAGTTGGATGTGTTTCTTCAGATTGCAAGCGTCCCCTTTTTCCTCCAAACATGATGGTCATTATTGCCAAACAGTTCTATTTTTGTTTTCATCAGACCAGAGGACATTTTCTCCAAAAAGCATGATCTTTGTCCCCATGTGCAGTTGCAAAACGTAGTCGCTTTTTTTATGGCAGTTTTTGGAGCAGTGGCTTCTTCCTTGCTGAGCGGCCTTTTAGGTTATGTCGATATAGGACTCGTTTTACTGTGGATATAGATACTTTTGTACCTGTTTCCTCCAGCATCTTCACAAGGTCCTTTGCTCTTGTTCTGGGATTGACTTGCACTTTTTGCACCAAAGTACATTCATCTCTAGGAGACAGAACGTGTCTCCTTCCTGAGCCGTATGACAGCTGCGTGGTCCCATGGGTTTATACTTGCGTACTATTGTTTGTACAGATTAACGTGGTACATTCAGGCGTTTGGAAATTGCTCCCAAGGATGAACCAGAGTTGTGAGGGTCTACAATTCTTTTTGGAGGTCTTGGCTGATTTCTTTTGATTTTCCATGATGTCAAGCAAGAGCGCAATGGTTTGCAAGCGGTAGGCCTTGAAATACATCCACAGGTACCTCCAATTAACTTAAATTATGTCAATTAGCCTATCAAAAGCTTCTAAAGCCATGACATCATTTTCTGGAATTTTCCAAGGTGTTTAAAGGCACAGTCATCTTAGTGTATGTAAACTTCTGACCCACTGGAATTGTGATACAGTGAATTATAAGTGAAATAATCTGTCTGTAAACAATTGTTGGACAAATTACTTGTGTCATGCACAAAGTAGATGTCCTAACCGACTAGCAAAAACTATAGTTTGTCAACAAGAAATCTGTGGATGGTTGAAAACGAGTTTTAATGATTCCAACCTAAGTGTATGTAAACTTCTGACTTTAACTGTACATGTTAGCTAGATTGTCTATTTTTATAATTGTTCACTTTGTCATTGCTCAAAAGCTTTGTTTTACAGTAATAATGTCGCTMTTGTTAGACAGTCCTAAAGACAGTTAATTATGAGTTATTGGTAGATATGTCAAGCACCACTGGATATACGTCAACAGGCGTGTGTGTTCATCGAATTTCTACATGATGTGCTGTCAGGGATCTGAAGCCTGGCCAGCTCAGCAAAGAACGAATGGAACACAAAGTCATAGTTAGTCACAGTTATAATGAATTATTAACCTACTAACAGTAGAGTGCTGCTGTTAGTTTTCGTTCAGTATGCAGTGGTCTAGAAAAACATTTATATCGGTTAATCTAGGAAAGTGGGCCGCCCACAGGGRCTTTCAGACAAAGGGGGTGCATTTTGAGAATATACTATAACATGGGAACACTTTCAGGATTCCACAGTGTGACTAGCTGTGTCAAACAGATTGTTCTAGTTGGAGAGGAAGAACAGAAATGTGTCTGCCTGCTGTCTTAGTAAAGTCCTGCATTTGTGTGAGATTTAAGTAGTGGGACTGTGGACCACACTGTAAAAACAAATCTAGTTGTTTCAACTAAATATTATTAAGTAACTGGTTCTACAGCCTTTTTTTGTTTACTCAACTTTTCAGTCAAAGTGTTACCTGAACGTAACATTTTTAGTTGGCCCAAACTTAGCTCCAACATGGGAAAACAAACAATTCAGTAATGTTATATGTTCATTCAACTACAAGATATTATTTACTAGAAAAAAGGCTGTGGAATTAGTTGCACACA
Source organism: Salvelinus sp. IW2-2015 (assembly GCF_002910315.2). Taxonomy (NCBI): domain Eukaryota; kingdom Metazoa; phylum Chordata; class Actinopteri; order Salmoniformes; family Salmonidae; genus Salvelinus; species Salvelinus sp. IW2-2015. Next base: position 6,124,585 of record NC_036852.1, read on the forward strand.
CACACAGTGGTATTAACAATGTTTCCAACTTACATATTTGACACACATGATTAGAAGGGCAACGTTCATTTCGAGTAATTTATATTCAACATGTCCTCAACTGGGATTTTAACTCACACCACTTGGTTTATAGCACATCACGCTTCTTGCTATGCCATCATGTCTGTGTCAATAGCTGACTTCACCTGTATTGCTGCACTTTATCTTCAAAGTAAATATCAGTTCTGCTAAATTACACTGCAGAAAAACTATTTTATTCATCATAGTGATTCAGGAGTAACGTTTAAACAGAGTAATATTCCCCTCCAGACAACTATATGATAACAAGGAGGAGAGAAGAGTCAGACTAACTGATCGTTTACACACACGGTGGAGTAGCAGGGAGATTGGAATTCCATTAACCAAGAGGTTATGAGTTCAAATCCCAGGTGAGAACGTGTTAAATAATCAATAGTGTTTAAATGAACATGCACACTATAATAACGTTGAACGTGTGTGGAACCAGTTCCACAGCCMTTCGTAGTTCAGATACCCAAATAATAATTTCTAGTTGAATGAACATATGAGACAAATTGATCAAACACATCATTTTTTTTTGCTGAAGTTTTCTCAAGTTGGAGCTACAGTGCTTTCAGAAAGTATRCACACCACTTGGATATTTCCACATTGTGTTGTGTTACAACGTTTACATTTTGTGGCAGTGATCGGCACACAATACCCCATTTATGGGCAGCAGGTAGCCTAGTGGTTAAGAACATTGGGCCAGTAACGGAAAGATTGCTGGTTCAAATCCCTGAGTTGGTAAGATGGAAAAACCTGCTATTATGTCCTTGAGCAAGGCTGTTAACATTRAATAACTTCTCCCCGGGTGCCGACGACATTGATTAAGGCAGCCCCCCGCACCTGTAATAATCAAAGGGGTTGGTTTAAATGCAGAAGACACATRTTTTAATTTATCTAGGCAAGTCAGTTAAGAACAAATTCTTATTACAATGACAGKCTAGGAACAGTGGGTTATGCCTTGTTCAGGGGCAGAACGACAGATCTTTACCTTGTCAGCTCAGGGATTTGATCTAGCAACCTGTCGGTTACTAGTCCAATGCTCTAACCACTAGGCTGCCTGCCGCCCACTAGGCTACCTGCCGTCAGTTATGCAACTGACAAGGCATCCCATTTCCGCATAATGTGAAAGTACAATTATGTTTTTAGACATTTTTACAAATTAATATAAAATGAAAAGCTGAAATGTCTTTAGTCAATTAGTATTCAACTCCTTTGTTATGGCAAGCCTAAATAACAAGTCAGTGTCATGACGTTGCCCTCTTTGGGGATAGCGAGTACCATCCCTCTCTCTCTGCACCACCCCCACTCTCTCACCCCCTACCAACAGGCTCTGTTAGACAGGTCATACATTCCTTGAGGAGTTCTCTCCTCATGGCCAGAGTATAAGAGAGAGTGACTTTTCATAGAGAGAACAAAGGAACTTCTTCCACATCACAGAACTTGAGAACTGAACAATATTCATGTTCTGGAGAATGTATAAACGGTCGGTGAAGTAGCCAGCTACGAACTGGTCCGTTTTGTACAATTTTGTGAAACTCATGAGAGACACTACAGCCACATTACCATAACTCTGTTTATACAAGAGTCMCAGTTGTGAGGCTTGCATCTAATTGTTGTATAAAATGAATGAGTAAAGATGAAACTATTTATGAAATGATGTAATGTGATTTTAAACTGTTTAATGAAGGAAACTCCAATTCCCTTTGGAGTTTAAATAAATCATTGGCCCGCCCCATGAGCACAGACATTGATCTGGCGTCATGGGACAGCCCCTTTCTGCTGTTACGAATATAACCTCCACCTACGAAAATCCTCTTCAGACCAAGCTTACCTCAATTACGAGAGGGCTAAGGTTTGAGTAGAGACCAGTACCTCATCACAGAGGGAATTAAGGTTTGAGTAGATTGCTGAATCATTTAACCATACCACATGGTTAAACTCTGAGACTATCGATACCGACAGAATAAGAACAAATATTTGATACTAATCTGCAGCTAGGAATTCTGTACCATTGAACGCGAAGACCGACAACCGCCGAAACATCTATTCTACAAGAACATTTCTGAAATGGGACTCTGAAGTATCCATTCCAACCATGAAGACTGGGTTTATGCAGATAACCAACAACTTACGACGTTTGGAATGAGACTAACGTGAGGTAAAGAATAATTCATTAATTAGAAGACTAATTGATCAGATATTAAAATATCTGAAAGTTATATTAGGAAAATTATAACTTTGTAATCTGAATATTTTCCTTGGTTCCCCGACTTCCTAGTTAATTACATTTACATGATTAAGTTAGTTTAATCACGTAATAATAATTACAGAGAATTTATTTGATAAAAATAAGTCTTCAGTTTATTGATGCCAAAGAAACGACATCAGATAATAAGATGCATGGAATCACTCTGTGTGCAATAATGGTGTTTAACATGATTTTTAAATGACTACCCCATCTCTGTACCCCACGCATACAATTATCTGTAAGGTCCCTCAGTCAAGCAGTGAATTTCAAGTATAGATTCAACAACAAAGACCAGGGAGGTTTTCCAACGCCTCGCCAATAAGGGCACCTATTAGTAGATGGTTAAAACATTTTTAAAGCATACAGTACATTGAATATCCCTTAGTCACTTCAAGGTTACAGGTGTCCTTTCTAACTCAGTTGACAGAGAGGAAGGAAACTGCTCAGGGTTTCAGCATGAGGCCAATGGTGATTRTAAACCAGTTAGAGAGTTAACTTCTCTGCGCTACGGATCCCTTTAGTTTCCTAAACAACCGCTGAATTGCAGGGTGCAAAATATTACTAACAATATTTATAATCATGCAATCACAAGTGAAATATACCAAAACACAGCTTAGCTTGTTGTTAATCCACCTATCGTGTCAGATMTTGAAAATATGCTTTGCAGCGAAAGCAATCCAAGCTTTTGTGAGTGTATCAATCAATGCTACAACAGCTAGCCCCAAATTAGCAWGGTCACGAAAGTCAGAAAAGCAATAAAATGAATCGCTTACCTTTGATAATCTTCGGATGTTTGCACTCACGAGACTCCCAGTTACACAATAAATGTTATTTTTGTTCGATAAATATTACTTTTATAACAAAAAAACACCATTTGGGTTGCGCGTTATGTTCAGAAAACCAAAGCCTCGGTCCTTGAGACGAAAATTCCAAAAAGTATCCGTAATGTTCGTAGAAACATGTCAAAMGTTTTTTATAATCAATCCTCAGGTTGTTTTTAACAAACATAATCGATAATATTTCAACCGGACCGTAACCTATTCAATAAAAGAGAGAAAGAAAATGGAGAGCTACCCCTCTCGCACGCAGGAACTAATCAGAGGACACCTGACTAGTTTTGAAAAATCTTGCTCATTTTTCAAAATAAAAGTCTGAAACTATGTCTAAAGCCTGGTCACAGCCTGAGGAAGCCATTGGAAAAGGAATCTGGTTGATACCCCTTTAAATGGAAGAAAGACGGGCCAGGAAACACAGATTTAATAAAATAAAAAAATCACTTCCGGGTTAGATTTCCTCAGGTTTTCGCCTGCAGAATCAGTTTTGAACACAGTTTTGTTATACTCACAGACAATATTTTGACAGTTTTGGAAACTTTGGAGTGTTTTCTATCCTTTTCTATCTGTAAATTATATGCATATTCTACGATCTGGACCTGAGAAATAGTCAGTTTACCTTGGGAACGTTATTTTAAAAATATAAATAAATCTGACCCCTAGTGTCAAGAGGTTATTAAATGTCTGTGATAGGAGAAAACTAAGGATGGATCAACAACATTGTAGTTACTCCACAATACTAACCTAAATGACAGAGTGAAAAGAAGGAAACCTGTACATTTCTTTTTTTAAATACTCCAAAACATGCATCCTGACTGCAACAAGGCACTAAAGTAAAACTGCAAAACATTTGTTAAAGAAATCCTCAATACAAAGCATTATGTTTGGGGAAAATCCAACACAACACATCACTGAGTACCACTCTTCATATTTTCAAGCATGGTGGTGGCTGCATCATGTTATGGGTATGCTTGTCATCGGGACTAGGGAGTTTTTTGGGATAAAAATACATGAAATAGAGCTAAGCACAGGCAAAGTCCTAGAGGAAAACCTGGCTCATTCTCATTCTGAATTTTTCTTCAACTTTGACATTACAGAGTATTTTATGTAGATCGTTGACCAAAAAATAACAATTAAATCCATTTTCAATCCCACTTTGTAACACKATTTTTTTGGGGAAAAAGGGGTGTGAATACTTTCTGAAGGTACTATAKGTTTGGGTAACACTCAGGTAACATTTGGACTGAAAAGATGAGTAAACAAAAAAAAGGCTTTGGAACCAGTTACTTAATAATACTTAGTTGAAACAATTAGATGCAGGCTGCTGAGGTATTGGAGATGGAAATCAAACTACTTGTTTTCAAATGGAAGTAAGAGTGGGGAATCAGTCCTCACGTTCAGTGGTTAGTTCAGGCTCTGTGTGCCAAAGGTCAAATAGGGGGTGCTTATATTTGTCCTGCTTCACTGCATGTACAAGTGGGTAACCTGTACGTGTGTGAGGTGTGAAATGGAAATGTGTTTTTTTTGCATATCCCAACTCCCCCTGAGACACCCTCGGAGAGTGGGGTCATGGTCAGGGATCAGCCATTATTGACCATGACCCTGGGGCTAAGTGCCTTGCTTAAGGGCAGAACGACCAATTTTTTACAACTTGTAATTTCGGAGATTCAAAATAGAAACCTTTTGGTTACTGGCCCAACAGTCCAACGCTCTAACTTCTGCCAATCAATGGAGTATTTTGTTAACTTTGATGRTGATGTTCTTAATGTTAAACCACCAAGCTGTTACAATGTTCAATATTTAACAGTTGTGCATGCATTGTGTGTGTGTGTGTGTGCAGTACTGCTGTGATCCTCATGCACAAGCCTGGTCTGTGCTTCAGTGCTCATTTTGTTGACAGTCTATCACACACACAGCTCTGACAAACAGCTTAAGGCCTTGTGTGTCTTTCACAGCTTCGATCTAAACCCTGCTTGTGAGCGATGAGGTTTAGCCACCCCACTGTGAAAACCACAAAACACCCTCAGATATTTGACTGGACAGCACATAACACAACTCTCCAAAATAAATGGCTTCAAATGACACATCGATAGTTGCTGTCCACATATCTGGCATTTTTTATCTGCCCACACCCAATCATGCTTATTTAAAATTTTTTATGCTTTTGTTCTTTATGGGGATGTAAGTACTCATAATTACAATTAGATTTCATAGAGGTTGTTTGATTCCAGTTCAAATATGGCATAACTGTGAACTAAATCAAACACTCTAACCATCTGTTGTGGTTGCGGCATGACCGGAGGGCTGCAGACAAATGAATGCATCAAGCCYAAAGCTTTTCGCTGGCTTGAACATCAAGTGACACAGACCCTTTTGACTGCACTGTGAAACCACTTGAACAGTTTGTCCCCGACRTTTATTCTGATAGTCATGTACATGTAAACAGGAAGACAATTGTTTMTCAGTTGCAATCCATTTTGGWAAATMTATGATAKACCCTCAAAAACATTATAGTCTCTTCAGGGTCAACCAAAGGCAGAGAAACTTAAGAGCATCGGATACCCAATATATTGTGAAAGCTCAAGTATGAATGCCCCAGTATGCCACAGAAGTATGGAAATGACTGTCAGTGGAACAGTATAGTCAGTGGAATTGCAYGCAACATAAATGAAGGATCATTATAGAAATAGAATCAGATATAAATCAWATAATTTTGTTTTTAGAAATTACTRCACCCTATTAGTTATTTTTCCTCTCCTGACACAAGGGACAATTTGAAAGAGATCTCTGCATATTGCTCCTGCTTCCTCTATTTGTGATCAAAGAGAGAGCATGAATGACAAGATCGTATGTTTTCAATATGGCAACATGTGAGGATGCCAACAACGAGGATTCCTGCAAATGTTTCTGAGTCATGGAGGTGTACCGTAAGACATAACCACAAACACTCTACCTCACCTCTCGGTCTGTCACCACCACGAGTGAGGGATGCCTGAGCTGTCCCTATCCAGGTGTGCTTTCAATGACCKGTATGATAAGATCTCGATGGGGGTAGAGAGAGAGAGAGACCGAGAGAGACCGAGAGAGACAACAGAAAGAAAGAGAGACAACAGAGAAAGAGACAGAGAAAGACACAGAGAGAAAGACACAGAGAAAACGAAAACAAGAGAGAGATGCACAACCCTAACCATACCCGGAGTCTGTTATCACCCTGGGTGGGCAGGAAGGACCCCAGAGCCAGTAGGAGGAGAGGCCCTCAGGGGCTATAGACACTCTTACAGGTCATCTGTTGTCACTGAGACCCAGTCATGAACTATTCACATATCACATATCAAACGAAACCTGGCCRAGGCTGATAGGGGGASGCCTGGGGAAGCCCTGGACCTCACAGGGTGATGAGTGAATGAGTCCCAGACCCAAAGAAATAGAGCTGCATATTGGGGTCATCTTGGTGGGAGGGGCATGTCTGCAAGCCACATTATGAAGAGTTTGTCTTTCAATCAATCACATTTATTTATAAAGCCCTTTTTCAGTCACAAAGTGCTATACAGAAACCCAYCCTAAAACCCCAAACAGCAAGCAATGCAGATGTAGAAGCACGTAGAGGAGAGTTTGTCTTTGAAAGAGGCCGGTGAAGCCGACAGAGCTCCATCAGAAGAGGAAGACATAATCTGACTCAATGGCAAACACAAAATAAATCACTGCATACTGTGGMGAAGTTGTTTTTACACAGATGTCTTGAACTGGAAGATCTGCTGTGCAATGCTGCTCCCTGCTGGAGACATGTCCATACCACGTTGAATATCAAAATAGAAGACGGCGACGCAAAGTGCACAATGTGCATTTTTTAATAGGCAACATTTTTTTCTAATGTCAGCAACATTACCGTTGCTTATACACAAACTCAATAAGAACCAATACAAATGCTCCAATCACTAATTAACACAGCATCAAAGTGATGATTTAGTGAATGTGGAATGACTGTTCAGGTTCATCACTCTCCTGATTTACTGTGTTGTCAGACAGCTAGTGCATAATCAGCCTAATTACAGACACTTTTTCTGGGCTGGAACTCGATTCCCCGTGGTGCTGTCGTGTCACCATCAGGCCTGTGATTCTGTGAATTATAGTACAATGGATACACCATAGATAGAACTGGTTTCATCTCTATGGGATGCACATTATGTGAACAACGTACAATGGACACACATTCAGAAGAGGCACTCTCTCTCTCTCTATTTCTGTAGATGAGTGTACTATGAATTCATGAGTGGCCGCCACCAAAGGTGTGTGTGGATGCATGAAGAACAGAGATGATCACAGAATCCGAGGAGCTCAAACCTGGGCTCACATACAGCTATGCTTACATCTGACAATATCGCACAGTATTGGACTTGTACTGTATGTAGGTGCTTTACATCAGCTTGAATTGGAATACCTTTCATAACCCATGGTGTGTCTTTTTGTAATGGGAGTGGACATGATCCTAGCAGTAATTGCTACAGTCTCATTGTACTGTACATGCTGGGGCCAGAGAGAAAGCCGCTGTTAAAAAGAGGTCTGACAGTGATTGTGTCTTTGAAGAGGCCTTGGARAGGAAGAACAGACATTAATGCTTTGATACTGGCTGCTTGCCGTGTGTTATGCTGCTTGGACTGCGGGGGCCAGACAGCCAATAGGATGTCCCCTGAATGCTCAATAACACAGCTAATGGTGTGAGTCCTAAGGCAGACAATATACAGAGAGACAAACCTGTCAYGGCCTAGTTCACGTATGCATGGCATACAGAGTGATTTATGACACACCACACACGCCTTGCAATTTATACATCTAACATTGGTGGAAATGCGTTGCACTTGGGTACTTATAGGAAAAGTAGTTGAAGATGGTACAACCTTCACAGAAGTTTGACTGTATGGACTAAAGAACATATCTGTTGCTGTTCAATATCTAAGTGGGCAGGAAAATGTAGAGTTTTACTGGGTAATGGGTAGGACAGGCCTATTAAATGATCAGTTAACAGTTTCAAACATCTCCTAGTGTAAACATGCCTATCATGCATGTAGAGCCCAACTCAGCCCCCTGTTCTGCAMTATATGGCTTAGACAACAGATGACAGTATTTATCCATATGAGACCAGACCTGGGAGAGAGGRGACACAGAGACAGTTCTCTCCTAGGAATAGGTTGCAGAACTACAGAAAAAATGTACGGATAAATGGAAAATCCCTTAACAGATTTGTATTACAAACGGCTGTAAAAAAAAAATGAAAAGCTGTGTAACAAACAAACAAACACCCCCACCATCCCCATCATCTAAATCTAAGCTAGCTTTTCATAAGGGTATATATTACCATTTCCTCAATTGCCAATTTCACATGGTTGCAATATTTCCATGAAAAGCAATTGATGTGTTTGTAGGATTTCACCCCTCTCTTCTTTTCACTCAGTCATGTGCTTCTCCTGTGGAATGCAGCTCAACATCAAAAGACTAATCAGCTTGCAAGCATCAATACAAAAATCTCAGCCGAAAGCTCTACATTCTGTAATGAGTATTTAGACTTCAGGGACACTCATCTGCAACCATGCATACTAGTTAATCACTTTGCTGAGGGATTTACAGTGGGAATAATTAATATTTGATAGACCAAAAACAGCACAAGTGTGAATATTCAATATTACTCATATCACAGTGTGATCAGAGTCTGTTATGAGAGTCAACCGTGGATAATTTGAATGTGAAGTCATCCCAGAAGTAATAGAATTTAGAAGTCATTATAATTCTATGGTCAATCCTCTGACCAGTGTGTAAACCAGACTTTACCTACCATCACAGTTTCCTCTTTCAACAGTYTCTAAAAGATAACTGGTCAATGCCTGTAGACCAGTTCAGTTCATCCAACCACAGACGATGATAACWTCATTTGGTTCTACAGCACATCTAGGGCWTTCCTATTCTGTGCCTCCTATTTATGTATGAAACAGTCATGTCCCATTCTGCTAGAGGGGTAGAGAGGAGCATCAAGAACATACACTGGGAACTTTGTCTTCAAGGCAGGGGCAACAGCATTGGACAGAAACTGAAAAGTGAATATTGTGAATGTAGGCCTACTCATAGAGCCACGATGGAACCCCTGGTTGCAGTGTTCTACTGTAGGCCTATGCCAGAGTAAATTACATTTACTAAAACATGAATTGTAAAGGTGTAATCTGTAATATACCAGCGTGTGAATTTGTTATTTTAATTAACTGGTGAAATAGAACTATAGATTTTTTAAAGAATATTGTCTCACTTTATTAGTATGATCCACTAGCGTGGGCTTCCTGACCTTATGTTCCTGACACAAGGGGTATCTAAACATGTTAAAWAAATATTGGCAGGGATTAAGYCTGCACATTGGATTGTAGGATTGCACCATAGAGGGTTGAAATCTACAGTATTTTAGTCTTGATTGCACTACACTTAGGCAGCTCACAGGTCACATAAAATATTTGGATTAACCATAATCCAATGAGACTGCGTCATTCCTAGTCACATGACAGTTGACAAAAAACGTACTTCCTGTTTCMAGTAAAACATTTCGAGACATGCATATCCACGAAGGTATGATTTGAACGACTTGCCAACAACAAAGTATTCTGTCTATTCAACAGATATCTTTATGTTGGTATTTTGAGAAATTGTTGAACGCGTATTGCTTGTAGGAGCGTTCCTATTGAACTTGCAGGGTAGTTGTAGTAGGCTGTAGCCACACTAGGTACTCCCAGTCAATACTGGATGTCAAAACCTTGTCTTCTGAGTTGGACTGGCCTATGCTTTCTGTTACCGGTTGGTAGCCAGCTAATAAGCAGGAACCAGCATTTGACTTTTGAACAAACACATTAATGCTTAGCCAATAACGACTTCAGTTATTCTGCTCAGCAATTGCCCCTCTGGCTTTCTCGCTCTCTCTATTTATAGTCTAGTTTGGCGATATAGTATTGATCGCTACGTAAGAGTATATGTAGACAGCAGGCATGTACTGTCTGCATGCCTYTTTGGCTTTGTAGCTTAGACACATCATGTTATTGGTTTCTGAGCAAGGTGGTGAGCAAGTTCAGACAAGGTGAAGAAACAGATTCAGTAAACAGGGATGCTGTTATATCATCCTTTATTGGTTAAGGCACAGAAGGGCATGGCCTTTACCAGGGATCATCAACTAGATTCAGCCGCGGGACGATTTTCTTTCTTGCGCTGATGGTCAGGTTGCCAGAACATAATTACAAATAATTTGTATACTGCAGATTGATAGCAAGACGCCCAAACACATATAATATTTGCCTAAAACATAATCATTTCAAACCTTGCTTACAACTGTATACGATCAGATAAATATCTCTGTTATGGATGGGAATACTTCGGAGCAGATTTCCAAAATTAAAATGTTTTTTTTTTTTTTTTTACAGTCTTTTATGTCCAAATAAAACCACCCGCAGGCCAGCCAGTTGGGGAACCCTGGCCTAAACTGTAGCTATCTATGGTTCCTAGGGCTCTAAAATGGCTATTTGCCCTGTTCAAAAGTAGTACACTYTATATGGTATATGGTGCCATTTGGGATGTCGCATTAGTAACATTTGCTCTAGCTTTCTTCAAATCAAAGTTTATTGGTCGCGCACACAGATTAGCGGGTGCAGCGAAATTCTTATATTACTTGCTGTTAAAAATGCAGTAAAATGTCAAACAATTKAAATGTAAGGAGAGAAAAAAGACAACAGTGGGGCAAATCTGATTAGCAAGCCAAATAGCCCTGTAGCAGTAATCAAATGCAATCTATACGCATGTACACATTATTTACACAAGATCAACTAAGAATTATATGTACAGCAGTATACATACAGTGCATTCGGAAAGTATTCAGACCCCTTGACTTTTTCCACAGTGTTATGTTACAGCCGTCTTCTAAAATTGATTCAATTAATTATTTTCCTCATCAATCTACACACAATACCCCATAATGACAATGCGAAAACATAAAAATAAAATAAGAACAGAAATACCTTACTTACATAAGTATTCAGATCCTTTGCTATGCGACTTGAAATTGAGCTCAAGTGCATCCTGTTTCCATTGATCATCTTTGAGATGTTTCTACAACTTGATTGGAATCCACCTTTGGAAAATGTAATTGATTGGACATGATTTGGAAAAGCACACACCTGTAAGGTCCCACAGTTGACAGTGCATYTCAGAGCAAAAATCAAGCCATGAGGTCAAAGGAATTGTCCATAGAGCTCCGAGACAGGATTGTGTCGAGGCACAATTCTGGGGAAGGGTAGCAAAACATTTCTGCAGCATTGAAGGTCTCCAAGAACACAGTGGCCTCCATCATTCTTAAATGGAAGAAGTTTGGAACTACCAAGACTCTTCCTAGAGCTGGCAGCCCGGCCAAACTGAGCAATCGGGGGAGAAGGGCCTTGGTCAGGGAGGTGACCAAGAACCCGATGGTCACTTTGACAGAGCTCTAGAGTTCCTCTGTGGAGATGGTAGAATCTTCCAGAAGGACAACCATTTCTGCAGCACTCCACCAATCAGGCCTTTACGGTAGAGTGAACAGATGGAAGCCACTCCTCAGTAAAAGGCACATGACAGCCCGCTTGGAGTTTGTCAAATGCCACCTAAAGACTCTCAGATCATGAGAAACAAAGTTCTCTGGTCTGATGAAACTAATATTGAACTCTTTGGCCTGAATGCCAAGTGTCACGTCTGGAGGAAACCTGGCACCATTCCTACGGTGAAGCATGGTGGTGGCAGCATCATGCTGTGGGGATGTTCTTCAGCGGCAGGGACTGCGACTAGTCAGGATCGAGGGAAAGATGAGTGGAGCAAAGTACAGAGGTGAAGGTTCACCTTCCAACAGGACAGCGACCCTAAGCACATAGCCTAGACAATGCAGGAGTGGCTTCGGAACAAGTCTCTGAATGTCCTTGAGTGGCCTGGCCAGAGCCCGGATTTGAACCAGATCGAACATCTCTGGAGAGACCTGAAAATAGCTGTGCAGTGACACTCKCGATCCAACTTGACAGAGGTTGAGAGGWTCTGCATAGAATAATGGGAGAAACTCCTTAAATACAGGCATGCCAAGCTTGTAGCGTCATACCCAAGAAGACTCGAGGCTGTAGTCGCTGGCAAAGSTGTTTCAACAAAGTACTGAGTAAAGGGTCTGAATACTTATGTAAATTTGAAATAATAATTAATAATAATAATAATTAATAGCAAAAATTTCTAAAAACCTTTTTTTGCTTTGTCATTATGGGGTATTGTGTTTAGATTGATGAGAAAAAAAATATTGAATACATTTCAGAATAAGGCTGTAACCGAAACAAAATGTGGAAAAAGTCAAGGGGTCTGAATACTTTCTGAAAGCACTGTGTGTGTATATATATATATATGAGTAAGCTATGTCAAGAATCCAGTGTATAAATACATATGTCCTGTGTATAAACAGTATAACTAAAATACAGTAGGATAAATAAATATTATGATGTGCTACGTCGGGGATAAAGTATTTAAATAGACAGTGTGAAATGGGAGGTGACCAGTGGTTCAATGTGTGTGTGTGTGTGTATGTGCATTTGTTTGTGAGTATGAGGTGTGTGTGTTTATGTGCATTTGTTTGTGAGTATGAGGTGTGTGTTTGTGTATCACCTGGTAGATGGCTAGTGATAGCTGTTCAACAGTCTGATGGCCTGGTAAATAGAAACAGTTTCAGTCTCTCTGTCTTAGCTTTGATGCACCTGTACTGTCTCTGTCTGTCGGACGGTAGCCGAGTGAACAGGMGGKTGAGGTCCTTAATGATCTTCTTGGCCTTTACTTTGACTTCGGGTGCCTTAGATGTCCTGGAGGGCAGGCAGCGTGCCCCCGGTAATGCGTTAGACTGCCCGCACTACRCTCTGTAGAGCCATGATGCAGTTGAGGGCGGAGRAGTTGCRCTACCAGGTGGTGATGCGGCCCAACAGAATGCTCTCAATGGTGCATCTGTAGAAGTCTTTGAGAGTCTTTGGGGGCCATMCCGAATTTCTTCAGCCACCACGATGTCGGTGTGCCGAGACCATTTCAGGTCCTCYGTGATGTGCARGCCGAGGAACTTGAAGCGTTTGACCCTATCCAATCTTCTCGTATTGCCTCTGTCTTTGCTTCTCCAGTGTTCATATGAAAAATGAAGTCCCCATGGATCKCATGCTGCCTAGGTCTACTGTTGTTGTTTGACGTGTGCAATGCCTTGAATGGTGACAAAAGGCCGAATTTTGTCCTGATGATGGTCGATGACTTGGGGATTGGAGACTTGGGCTGCTATAGGAACACTACCTTGCGGTAAGTTACAGTGATATAAACTGCAACAGGCCTTTTTTATGTTCTTTCCCATGTTTCTAAGCATGTCTTTCCTGCATTACATATACTTCTCATTCGTAGTTGTGATTCCAAACAAAAATGTACATCCTCGGAAGACAACGATTCTATTATATTCCTTTTATTCTGACTTCTAATTCTCGCTGTGCTCTMTGCTCACCTTTTTAAAACACGACTAAAACGCCTCCTTCCAGATGATGAGCCCAGCTGGGTGGTAATGTGCTGTGTCGTTGTGTCTGCAGGACCCCCAACATCGACATGCTGGCTCAGGAGGGGGTGAGGCTGACGCAGCACATCGCTGCTGCCCCCCTCTGTACGCCCAGCAGGGCAGCCTTCCTGACGGGCCGATACCCAATACGATCTGGTGAGGCGAGTCGTAAACAACAAATCAAATGTTATATGTCACATGCGGCGAACGGGCGTAGACTTTACTGTGAAATAGTAAAAATAGTAACACAATAGTGATAAAATATACTACWACAACAACAGCAAGAGCTCAACGTGTAGCCTATCCTCCTGGGGTTTGACACAAAGCTTTGCCTAGTACTATAATTTGATCACTRAACAGATCACTAGCTAGTATTGATAGGCCTAACTAGTATTATGTGGTGTTAGGGATGCATTAGTTAGGCRAAGTGGAGAGAACAGTTCATAGAACAGAATAAATAGCATGTTCACCACAATGCAGCAGGGTGAATAGTACATCATCATTCCACTGTATAATTGTGTACTTTGTTACTCTGTCCTCTTTGTGATTGGATATCCGTTTTTGATCCTATTTATTTTGTCTTGAACAGGTATGGCCGGCCTTGGACGGTTAGGGGTTTACATCATCTCTGCTGCATCTGGCGGTCTTCCCAGTGAAGAAGTCACCTTTGCCAAGGTGGCCAAACAACAGGGCTATGAGACTGCTCTCATAGGTGAGCCAAAGTCCTCTCCTTTGTTACTATGTAAAGCGTCTTTAGGTCCATGAAAAACTCTACCTATAACCCWTTTATTATCGTCCATGAGTATGTATCAATACTTCTCAKTTTGGGAATAGGGAACACGCAGAAGCAGTGACAGTTKATTTGATTGGTTGCAGCAATGTGTCTGTTTTGTTTGAATGTCTTTAAAATTCTGACTGTATAGCAATAGCTACATGATTGATTTGATTTGAACAGTATAATAGSTTTCATACTCGTATTGGCTTCTCAATGGTTGCCCAGACAACAGCCTACAGCACATTTACATGTGAGTTGACATTTCAAGGTCTTGTTCTTTGATGTGCAATATGCCTCACGGGCTTTTCAGTAACCCAAGTTGACATATTATTAAATGTAATAATTGGCTTCATCTGGCTTTTTTTCTCCACTGTTGAAAACACTTTATGTGTTGTCTTCCAAGGTCGTTGTTCTTTGAAGACMCCTTAAGTTGCCAGTCTATATGGTCCGTCACCTGGCCCCTTCTCTCCACTGTAGGAAAATGGCACCTTGGTCTTAACTGTGAGAGGAACGACGACTTCTGTCACCACCCCAGTGCGCACGGCTTCGACCACTTCTACGGTATAACCCTGACCAACCTACGTGACTGTCAGCCCGGCCACGGCTCCGTCTTTACCAATGTCCAAGCACACATACCCTTCAAGGTGATGTACAGTGTACAACACATGTTTATGACGTACACTATTTTGGTTTAACCTTTTAAATTGTTGGGTGCGTGTATAGAGAATCTTTCTGCTCCATCCTGAATTGCTTGCTGTTTGGGGTTTTAAGCTAGATTTCTGTAATAGCACTTTGTGACATCTGCTGATGTAAAAAGGGCTTTCTAAATACATTAGATTTGTCTACAGTTTACTCTCCAATAGTCAGCACCTCTACAGCCATTTTGGGGTGTGCTTCAGCTCGTGCTTTTTACTACAGTGTTGCGTTGAGTATTTAAACTTTTATTTATGTATCCTGGTGTAACATGCGGTCCCAGATCTGTTTATGCTCTTGCCAACTCCATTGCTGTCATTGTCAAGCCAAGCAAAGTGATAAGGAGTTGGCATGATGGCATAAACGGACTGGTAATCAGACTAGTTTTAATGTTTGTTGTYTGTAGTTTGTTTGGCCTTTTAGCTATAAAGAAACTTGTCCCTCGGGGATATAGGGTAGTAAAGATTCTCAACTCTACCCTACAAGACCCTGGGAGTGGGTGTGGCTACCGTGACCCTCCTGCATGCGAGGGGTGTGGTCACCGTGCGGAGGAAGTTGGTGCTGAGCGTGGTGGCGTTGGTGGGCGCGGCGGCGGCCATCTTTGGCACATTCGTCGCCACGTTCCCCTACTTCAACTGCTTCTTGATGAGGAACCGGGAAGTGGTGGAGCAGCCGTATGTCTCGGAGAACCTGACCCAGAGAATGACAGATGAAGCGGTGGACTTTTTAGAAAGGTGTGTGTTGCGTTTTTTCTCGTTATATTTCCCCTACTACGTGATAGATTGAGACAGAATAGAAGCCAAATCAAGTGTTTGTGTGTGTTTGATTATTGATGTTTGTTTGTGTCTTGCGTGTGGGAAGAAACTCTTGTAAGGAAAGTGTGTGTAAAGGGTRGGTGACTGTCTGTAAAATGAAAGCATACTCTACACAGTAGTTTGCATTGTTGTCGTACAATWATTTTCTTCCATTTACACTGTGTCTGGTGACTATTTTGACAGGAACTCTGCACTACCCTTCCTGTTGTTCTTCTCCTTCATCCAAGTGCACACGGCCATGTTTGCATCGCCAGCCTTCCGGGGGACCAGTCAGCACGGTATCTATGGAGACGCCGTCCACGAAGTAGACTGGAGTGTGGGTAAGACTTAATATTTACTTTATATTGCTGTATGGCCTTCTTTTTTTTATGTCCAATAAGTTATACGGTTGGAAGATTTGAAATGTCCACACTAATTATATTTGAAAGGTTGGAAGATTTGATTGACTTTTACCTAAACTCAGCAAAAAAAMAAACYTCCTCTCACTGTCAACTGTGTTTATTTGCAGCAAACTTAACGTGTGAATATTTGTATGACCATAACAAGATTCAACAACTGAGACATGAACTCAACAAGTTCCACAGACATGTGACTAACAGAAATGGAATAATGTGTCCCTGAACAAAGGGGGGGGGGGTCAAAATCAAAAGTAACAGTAGTATCTTGGTTTGGCCACCAGCTGCATTAAGTACTACAGTGCATCTCCTGCTCATGGACTGCACCAGATTTGCCAGTTCTTGCTGTGAGATGTTACCCACTCTTCCACCAAGCACCTGCAAGTTTCCCTGACATTTCTGGGGGGTGAATGACCCTAGTCCCTCACCCTCCGATCCAACAGGTCCCAGCGTGCTCAATGGGATTGAGATCGGGCTCTTCACTGGCCATGGCAGACACTGACATTCCTGTCTAGCAGGAAATCACGCACAGAACAAGCAGTATGGCTGGTGGCATTGTCATGCTGGAGGGTCATGTCAGGATGAGCCTGCAGTGAGGAGTACCACATGAGGGAGGAGGATGTCTTCCCTGTAACGCACAGCGTTGAGATGCCTGCAATGACAACAAGCTCAGTCCGATGATGCTGTGACACACCGCCCAGACCATGACGGACCCTCCACCTTCAAATCGATCCCGCTCCAGAGTACAGGCCTCGGTACACGAATCTGACCATCACCCCTGGTTGAGCACAAAACCGTGACTCGTCAGTGAAGAGCACTTTTGCCAGTCCTGTCTGGTCCAGCGATGGTGGCTTTGTGCCATAGGCACGTTGCTACTGGTGATGTGTGGTGAGGACCTGCCCTTACAACAGGGCAACAGCCCTCGATCCAGCCCTCTCTCAGCCTATGCGGGAAGCATTCTGAGCACTTGATGGAGGATTGTGCGTTCCCGGTGTAACACTCAGGGCAGTTGTTGTTGCCATCCTGTACCTGTCCCCTCAGTGTGATGTTCAGCTGTAACCGATCCTGTGCAGGTGTTGCTTACACGTTGGTCTTGCTAAGCTGCGAAAACTATCAACTGCCGTCCGGTCTCCTTGTAGCGCTGTCTTAGGCAGTCTCACAGTCACGGACCATTGCAATTTATTGCCCTGGCCTCATCTGCAGTCCTCATGCCTCCTTGCAGCATGCCTAAGGCATGTTCACGCAGATGAGCAGGGACCCTGGGCATCTTTCTTTTGGTGATTTCAGAGTCAGTAGAAAGGCATCTTTAGTGTCCTAAGTTTTCYTAACTGTGACCTTAATTGCCTACCGTCTGTAAGCTGTTCGTGTCTTAACGACCGTTCCACAGGTGCATGTTCATTAATTGTTTATGGTTCATTGAACAAGCATGGGAAACAGGGTTTAAACCCTTTATAATGAAGATCTGTGAAGTTATTTGGATTTTTACAAATTATCTTTGAAAGACAGGGTCCTGAAAAAGGTACGTTTCTTTTTTTTGCTGAGTTTATTATGTCCTGTTTCATAACATCTGTTCGTAGGTCAGCTCATGCAGACTCTGGACCGGTTGAACCTGAGGGAGAACACACTGGTTTACCTGACCTCAGACCAGGGGGCGCACCTTGAGGAGATCTCAGTCCGGGGGGAGGTTCACAGAGGCTGGAACGGGATATACAAAGGTACGGTCTGTTACAGKTTCAGAAGAACAGGTCAACAGAGGCCGAACAGCCAGATGTCGAATTTTCGTTTAAAGCACCTTTTTTTTTGTTAATTGGTTACATTTTTTTTTTTAACAGGAGTAAAAATACTCAACCTAGAAGTGCATGTGCAGAYAGGCTTTAGCTTGCATCTGCAGTGGTTTAGTAGGGTATATTAATAGGAATGTAAATGGGAAGTCAGAGCCAGTCAATGTATAGAATAAAATAATAGATCACTAGATAAATAGCTCAGATTATCTAAATGTCCTGATGCATTAGAGACGAGACGTTTCCATGAAAGGTTCTGGTAAGCCTTATATTTCGGGTCGAGTGATACAGGACTTCCCCCTATTCTCAGTCCTCACAAAGTGCTTCGATCTGTCTCTGAGCAGCCGGGAAATCCACCAACTGGGAGGGGGGGATCCGAGTTCCAGGACTGCTCCGTTGGACTGGGATGTTACCTGCAGGGAAAGACATRGATGAACCCACCAGCAACATGGACATCTTCCCTACTGTGGTGAATCTAGCCGGAGGGACGGCACTGGGGGACAGGTGAGTGCTGWGAAAATGCTGAGGTCTGAGGGGTTTTGTTTGTTCATTGACTTCTATTGCTGTGGGTAAGCCCGAAGCACTAGGTAGGTTTTCTAGCAGCCTCGTCTGTCAGTCAAAACTACAGCGTTTGGAATCTAGGTCACCATAGAAATGATATGCACTCT